>NC_058136.1:57450681-57462752 GCF_016433145.1 Gracilinanus agilis | reverse complement strand
TTTCTGTCTGTCTCTCTCTCTCTCTCTTTCTCTCTCTCTCCCTAAGTCCTCCTCTCTCCCTCTCCCTCTCTACCCCTGTCTCCCCATCTCTCTTTCTTTGTTTCTGTCTGTCTATCTCTCTTTCCCCCTTTCTCCCTTCTCTCCCTTTCTCATACATACACATACACAAAAACTACTTTAGACCTTCAACACTTTCATAGCTTCCTAATTAGTCTTACTGATTCAAGGCTTACTCCTCTTCAATCCATCTTACATACAGCTGCCATCATAATCTTCCTAAAGTCCTCTTCTGACTATGTCACTTCCTTTCTCAATAAATTCCAATGGCCCCCATTATGTCTGTGATGGAATGCAAACTCCTCAGTTTGGCTGGTAAACCCCTGCAGAGTCTCCCCTTCACACACTCTTGAGGCCAGTCTTCCACATGACGTACTATCTCTAATCTTCATGCCTTTCCCCAGGTTGTCCTCTGTAGCTGAAAGGCATTTGTTCCTCATCTTTGCCTCTTAAAATTCCTGGCACTCTGAAACTCAGTTCAAGTACCACCACCTTCTATAAAGCCTTTCCTAATCCCTCAAATGACTTTGTATCTGATATATATATATATATATATATATATATATATATAAAACATATGTGTGCCTGTGGTCTCCCCCTATGGAATGTAAGTCCCTTGAGGGTATCATCTCTTTCATTGTTGTCCTCGTATCCCCAAAACCCACACAGAGCAGGCACTTAAGAAATGACTGATGACTGCCTGACTGGGAGAACAGAATGCCGTCACTCAGTTAAAATGAGCCTTACTTAAGATGTTATGGATATACTCTTCTGGTTTGAAATTCTATGATTCTGTGATTAGCAGAACTCATAAAATTCTAAGGCCTATTGGGACCCAAAATGTTCTTGTTTTTCTAAAGTGTGTCATATATGGTATGTGTGTGTGTGTATGTATATATGTGTGAATCAGAAATGTATACACTCACATAGATTGTAAGCTCCTTGAGGGCAGAGAATGTCTTTTGTCTCTTTTTGTATTCCTAGCACTTAGCACAATGCCTGATAGATAGTAGATGACTAATAAATATTGATTGATAAAGATGTACATATATACACATATACACATGTATATGTATGATATATAGTATATATATAAATATACACACATACATATATACATATATTATGGAAAGATTATCTGTCTATCTAAATATATTAAAATTACTGATGAGGAAACTCACTCTGTCAGTGTCACAGCACCTACTTTCAAATTTATAGTCTTAGAGCATTCTTGGGGGTACTGAGTAGCTACGCCCAGGGGTGATATCACCAACGAGTGGATCATTCTAGTCCCCAGGTCATATCTTGCTAGCTATTTGGTAGATGCTACATGTTCTTTGCCTGTAGTGCTATGGGGTCCAGTTAATTTCTTTCACAGTATTATTTACATGGGTCAGTTACTGAGCTCCTTAATGGCAACCCTTCATTAAGTTCTGGTGGTTATGATCTGATCCTGGATTTCTATCACAAATGCCTTTGTTTCTAGGAAAAAAAACTATGTATTACTTACTATTTTGTTGATTACTTTGTTGTCACTGTATTCTGTTGCTGACAGAGTTGCTCAGGAAGGTTCTTTTAATTTTGTTGCTGGATCTTAGCTAGTTGGTAAACCACTTTCATTTACATCAGAGAAATCCAGAGGCATGTACCTTTGTCAGCCATGAGTTTTGCTCAGCAGAATGATACTCTCATTCCAAAGGAATCTCTATGCATTTTGCAACATGCTTTCAAATGTCCTGGGAATATGTATCAATTCTTTGTAAAAAAAGGGTGATGCTAGTCCTTCTACTGCCTTAGGATGAGTCGTCTAGTGTTTTGTTAATGCCAATTGGATTTCCGTTAGACTAATTTCCAACTCTGCTATTTTACAATTTCCAAGTCCCAGTTTTACAATTAGGAAAGTGTGTGTTAAGACTGGTATTGTTTAGTTGTTCATTTCTTGGAATATGTTCTTTCCACTGAAATTTGACTTCAGAATGTTAGTAGATCTTGGGTGACACACTCAGTCTCAATTTTCTTCTTGATGTCTTTCCATTCTAATGCCTTTCTTCTGTTAATTATTCTCTATTTAACCTTTATGAAGTTTGTTTATATTTGTTTACATGTTGTCTCCCCACTAGATTATGCACTATTTGAGGGCAAGGATTGCCTTTTTGTATCCTCAGAACCTGGAACAAAGTAGATGCATGTTTATCAATTGATTGCTTGATGAGATTGCCTGGAGAAAACCAAGATTCATCTTTTGGTTTGGTTAGACTTCTGAATGTAAGCCCAAAGCCTTCAGTCTCTCTTTGCTTGGTGTGCATTAAAAATATTATATTTCTTGAATTCAAAATATATTTGAAAGCATTTTGAGGTTCCATACAATACCTAAATAGTTTAATATGTTGTTACTGTTCTGACAGTGGGGGGTGTCTTTTGGTAATCATATGACTTCTTGTCATTCATATATCTGTGTGTGTATATATATATATGTACATATATATATATATATGTATAAAGTGATTAATAAGAAGCATTGATATAACTTCAATACCATCATCAGGTCTATATAGGAGACAATGGTAAAAAACCATAAGGACCTTAAACTATCTTTCTGAAAGAAGTCAAGTTTTACGTCAGTTTTTCTTTATTTCATTGTATTGGTAGCATTTTTAAAGAAGAATTTTCCATGCAGACATCAAATATGCTAGTGGTCTCACCCTATACTTGGGCCCATTGTAGAAGTATATTGTCCTTAAATAAGCCATGAATGTGGAACTGAATCAAAGGTTTTTGATAATAGTCAATTTAACTGATAAATAGCTTAAAAGTTACTTTTTCAACCCCTGGGACTTTGGGGAGCACTCCTTTTGTTCTCAGCCAGTAGATTACTTTCTTGTAACAGTATAGTTTCTTAAATTATATAAGCAGTTTTGGGTTTTTTTGCTGATTTATAAATTTTATGTTTTAGAAAAAAATTTTTCCATGGTTACAAGATTCATGTTCTTATTCTCTCCCCCCCAAGCCCCCCAACCCAATAACATGAATTTCCACTGGTTTCTTCATGTGTCATCAATCAAAACCTATTTCCATATTATTAATAGTTGTACTAGGGTGGTCGTTTAAAGTCTACATCCCAAATCATGTCCACATGAACCCATGTGTTCAAGTAATTGCTTTTCTTCTGTGTTTCCACTCCTGTAGTTCTTTCTCTGAATGTTAGTAGCATTCTTTTCCATAAATCCCTCAGAGTTGTTCTGGATCGTTGCATTATTGTTAGTACAGAAGTCCATTACATTCGATTTTACTACATATATCAGTCTCTGTGTAAAATCATACAGGAAGTAAGAGGGGCTAGGGCACTCCTGGTTCTGCTCCTTTCACTCTGCATCAATTCCTAAAGGTCATTCCAGTTCACATGGAATTCCTCCAGCTTATTATTCCTTTGAGCACAATAGTATTCCATCACCAGCATATACCACAATTTGTTTAGCCATTCCCCAATTGAAGGGCAGACCCTCATTTTCCAGTTTTTTGCAACCACAAAGAACATGGCTATAAATATTTTGTATATGTCTTTTTCCCTATGATCTCTTTGGGGTATAAACCCTGCAATGCTATAGCTGGATCAAAGGGAAGCAATGCATTAATGTCCCAATTTTGCCACATCCCCTCCAACATTCACCACTTTCCTTTGCTGTCATTTTAGCCAATCTGCTAGGTGTGAGGTGATACCTCAGAGTTGTTTTGATTTGCATTTCTCTAATTATAAGAGATTTAGAACACTTTCTAATGTGCTTATTGATAGTTTTGATTTCTTTACCTGAAAATTGCCTATTCATGTCCCTTGCCCATTTATTAATTGAGGAATGGTTTGATTTTTTGTACAATTGATTTTGCTCCTTATATATTTGAGTAATTAGACCTTTGTCAGAGTTTTTTGTTATAAAGATGTTTCCCCACTGTGTTGTTTCCCTTCTAATTTTAGTTGCATTGTTTTTCTTTGTACAAAACCTTTTTAATTTAATGTAATCAAAATTATTTATTTTACATTTTGTAATTTTTTTCTAACTATTGCTTGGTTTTAAAATCTTTCCTTTCCCAGAGATCTGACAAGTATACTATTCTGTGTTTGCCTAATTTTCTTATAGTTTCCTTCTGTATATTCAAGTCATTTACCCATTCTGAATTTCTCTTGGTGTAGGGTGTGAGATGTTGATCTAAACCTAATCTCTTCCACTTCCACACTGTTTTCCAGTTTTCCCAGCTGTTTTGGTAAAATAGTAGATTTTTGTCCCAAACATTGGGCTCTTTGGGTTTATCATACACTGTCTTGCTGATGTCACTTACCCCAAGTCTATTCCACTTATCCTCCCTTCTGTCTCTTAGCCAGTACCATATTGTTTTGATGACCACTGCTTTATAGTATAGCTTAATATCTGGTACTGCTAGGCCACCTTCCTTCACTTTTTTCATTATTTTCCTTGATAGTCTTGACCTTTTGTTCTTCCAAATGAACTTTGTTATAGTTTTTTTCTAATTCTATAAAAAAGTTTCTTGGTAGTTTGATAGGTATGGTACTAAATAAGTAAATTAATTTGGGTAGAATGGTCATTTGTATTATGTTAGCTCTTCCTACCCATGAGCAATCAATGTTTTTCCAGTTGTTTAGATCTAGTTTTAATTGTTTGGAAAGTGTTTTGTAGTTGTGTTCCTATAATTCCCGTGTTTGTTTTGGTAGATAGATTCCTAAGTATTTTATATTGTCTAGGATGATTTTAAATGATGTTTCTCTTTCTACCTCTTGCTGCTATGATGTGTTGCAGATATATAAAAATGGTGATGATTTATGTGCATTTATTTTGTATCCTGCAACTTTGCTAAAGTTGTTGATTATTTCTACTAGCTTTATAGTTGATTCTATAGGATTTTTAAAGTAGATCATCATATCATCTGCAAAGAGTGATAGCTTAGTCTCCTCATTACCTATTTTAATACCTTCAATTTCTTTTTCTTCACTAATCACTACTGCTAGTGTTTCTAGTGCAATGTTAAATAATAGAGGTGACAATGGGCATCCTTGTTTTACTCCTGATCTTATTGGGAAGGCTTCTAATTCATCCCCATTGCAGATGATGCTTGTTGATGGTTTTAGATATATACTGTTTATGATTTTTAGGAAAGGTCCTTCTATTCCTATACTTTTCAGTGTTTTCAATAGGAATGGATGCTGTAGTTTGTCAAAGGCTTTTTCAGCATCTATTGAGATAATCATGTGATTTTTGTTTGTTAGCTTGTTGATATGGTCAATTATGAGGATGGTTTTCCTAATGTTGAACCATCCTTGCATTCCTGGTATAAATCCCACTTGATCATGATGGATAACCCTCATGATTACTTGCTGGAGTCTTTTTGATAGTATTCTATTTAAGATTTTTGCACACTTGGGTTGATGAGGACATGATTGGGGATGTTGACCCGAAAAGACCATACCAATGTAACTATCAATAATATGTAAATAAGTCTTGACTATGGGGGAGGCGGGGTTGAGGGGTTGGCAAAGGGTAAAGTAAAAACATGAATTATGTACCATGGAAATTTTTTCTAAAAATTAAAAAAATTATTTTAAAAAAGGCACCCTGATCTGAGGTGGATGGGTGCTTTTAGACTAAACAAGAATAATTCTTGATGAGCAGGAGGATTTCTGAAAAACCTGAAAAGACTTACTTGAATTGATGTAGAGTAAAGTGAGCAGAACCAGTAACAGCAATATCATACAATAATCAACTCTGGCTGACTCATCTATTCTCAGCAATACACTGATCCAAGACAATGCCAAAGGACTCATGATGAAAAATTCCATCTGCCTCCAAAGAAAGAACTGATGGGATCTGAGTGCAAGTTGAAGAACACTATTTTTTCCTTTCTTTCTTTCTTTTCCATTGTTCAAGTTTTCTTTCACAAAAATAACTAAAATGTAAATATGTTTTACATAATTGGACATGTATAATCTATATCTGTCTCGGGAAACAAAAAGGAGAGGGTGGAAGAGAATTTGGATCTTAAAACATTTTAATGAATATTAAAAATAGTTTAAATGTAATTGGGGAAAATAAAATATTAAACAAGAAAAAAAGATTTTTGCATCTATGTTCATTAGGGATATTGGTCTGTAGTTTTCTTTCTCTGTTTTTGATCTACCTGGTTTGGGATCAGTACCATATTTGTATCATAAAAGGAATTTGGTAGAACTCCTTCTTTGCTTATCATGTCAAATAATTTGTATGCTATTGGGATTAGTTGTTCTTTGAATTTTTATGGAATTCACTTGTGAATCCATTGGGTTTTGGTGATTTTTTCTTAGGGAGTTCTTTCATGGCTTGTTCAATTTCTTTTTCTGATATGGGATTATTTAAGTATTCTATTTCTTCTGCTGTTAATCTAGGTGATTTATATTTTTGTAAATATTCATCCATATCACCTAGATTGCTATATTTATTGCCATATAATTGGGCAAAATAGTTTTTAATGATTGTCTTAATTTCCTCTTCATTAGAGGTGAGGCCTCCCTTTTCATCTTTGATACTGCTAATTTGGTGTTCTTATTTCCTTTCTTTTTTATTAGATTTACCAGTACTTTGAATATTTTATCTGTTTTTTCAAAATACCAGCTTCTAGTCTCATTTATTAATTCAATAGTTCTTTTACTTTTGATTTTATTAATTTCTCCTTTAATTTTTAGTATTTCTAATTTAGTTTTCATCTGGGAATTTTTAATTTGTTCTCTTGCTATTTTTTTAAGTTGCATGTCCAATTCATTAACCTCTGCCCTCCTATATTTGTTAATATGTTCACTCAATGATATAAATTTTTCCCTTACAACTGCTTTGGCTGTATCCCATAGGTTCTGGTAAGAATTCTCATCATTGTCATTGACTTCAAATTGTTTCTATGATTTGTTCTTTAACTTATTTTGGAGAATCATATTATTTCATTTTTTTTAGGCAATGGTGGTCAAGTGACTTGCCCAGGGTCACACAGCTGAGGCCAGATTTGAACCCAGGACCTCCCATCTCTAGGCCTGGCTCTCCATCCATTGAGCTACCCAGCTGCCCCCATATTATTTAACTTCCAATTCATTTTTGGTTTGCCTCTCCATGTATTCTTGCTAATAACTATTTTTATTGCATTATGATCTGATAATGTTGCATTTATTATTTCTGCTTTTTTGCATTTATTTTCCATGTTTCTATGCCCTAGCACATGGTCAATCTTTGTGAATATTCCATGTGCTGCTGAAAAGAAGGTAAATTCCTTTTTTCCCTATTTATTTTTCTCCATTTATATATTAACTCTAATTTTTCTAGGGTTTCATTCACCTCTCTTATCTCTTTCTTATTTATTTTTTGGTTTGATTTATCTAGATCTGATAGGGGAAGGTTGAGGTCCCCCACTAGCATAGTTTTGCTCTCTATTTATTCCTTGAGCTCCGCTAGCTTCTCCTTTAGAAATCTTGATGCTGTACCATTTGGTGCATACATGTCGAGTACTGATATTTTTTCATTGTTTATACTGCCTTCTATCAGGATGTAATTACCTTCCCTATCTCTTTTAACCAAATCTATTTTTACTTTGGCTCTGTCAGAGATTATGGTTGCCACTCCTGCCTTCTTTTTCTCATTTGAAGCCCCAGAGGTTTTGCTCCAGCCCTTGACCTTAAACCTGTGTATATCCACCCGCGTCATATGTGTCCCCTCCCTTGATTTACTTCCCTTAATAAAAAAAGGGGAATAATAAGGGAGGATGTGGAAAGGGAAGTAAATCAAGGGAGGGGACAAGGGGGACTGGTCTAAAAGAAACCACTGGTTTAAAAGGAAATAGCATAAGAAGAAGGGGTAGAACTAGGAGAGGATACCAAAATGGTGGGGAATACACAACTGATAATTATAACTCTGAATGTGAATGGGATGAACTCGCCATAAAACAGAAGCAAATAGCAGAGTGGATTAGAAACCAAAATCCTACCATCTGTTGAGCTTCTTGCAGTCATATAGATGACCAGAAAATTGCTATATCTCCCTTTAGGGGTACTTTCCATCTATTGACTTGCTTCCTTCTCAAGTATCTACAGAAAAGATTTGATCTTTGTTGAATTGTTTAGTTTGTTCTTGGAATAGCTTTGACTCCTTGTATCCCCTTAACCTTTTTTTTTTTACTTTTGATTGCTGGATAAAAGAATCTAGAAGTTGTTGTAAATTTCTTTTCCAGATTCCATTCTGTGTATTTCTTTTTTGTTGCTTTTAACTGGGTGATTTGGAATCCAAGTTTACTATTGCCTGTACTGCTAGAAAGGGATGTAATCTTTCAGTGCCTTCTTACTGGTCTCCAATAGCTTTCTCAAGTTGCTCTACCATGGTAGTATGTGATGCCTGTCCTTCAAAGTGTTCCTTGATAGTTTTCTCTTTGCTCCTATGGTTTGGACCCTGACAACAGGTGTGACATAGACTGATTATTTCCATGTCCTGAAATATTTTTATACTTTCTGTAAAATATTATGGGATAGCATATTTGTTCATGATGGTCATAGAAAATTCTACTTTTGGGAGGAATTACTCTCTTTTAATCTTCCAGTTAGATTCATGCCATGATGCTAAAGGAGGAGGGGTGTACTTGTTCAAATTCCAGCCTAAACCTATCCATCTCTTCTTCAAAATCATTTAAGATGCTGATACTTTTTATTCTTTTTGGTTGTTTTGTTGTTTTTGTTTTGTTGCCCTGTATGATGGCATTTGCTTTAAATGAAGATTTTCAAGGGTCTTGGTTTCTTCAATTTTTCCCTATTCAGTTTTTAGTAGCTCCTCAAATTCAGCTCTTATTCCTTTGAATCTGGGTTTAGGAATGCAATTATTTCTTATGAATACCCTCCATTGCTGTGTGACTTGAAGTCCTGAGTC
Source organism: Gracilinanus agilis (assembly GCF_016433145.1). Lineage (NCBI taxonomy): Eukaryota > Metazoa > Chordata > Mammalia > Didelphimorphia > Didelphidae > Gracilinanus > Gracilinanus agilis. The sequence continues at coordinate 57,453,759 of NC_058136.1, read as the reverse complement.
TTGTTGCCAAAAAAGCAAGATTAAGCTCTTGCCTGTAATTGGTGAGATCTGTTCCCAGTTTTGTTTGGATCTGCTACTGGCATATAAAGATAAATTTCCTACCTTCTGCCCCTTTCATAAGTACTTGTAGTTTGACCCCTTTAGTGGTCAGCATCAACTTAGCTGAAACATTTCTCTTATCATTTCTTCCCCCTCCTCAACACAGCTGGTTTCGTAGACCTCTCTAGTGTTACTAGGAACTCATCTTCTAGCAGGATGGAATTGACTCTGAAACTCACCCCTCCTCAGTACTCCTTGGCCTTGAGACCTCTCCCTCCCTCTGATTAGAAAAGGTGGAGAGTGGACATCACTGAGCTCCTCCCGAATTCTCCATTGAAAGAGGAGGCCCAATGCAGCCACCTCAACAACTCCCATCCAGCTACGCCTTGGCATCTCTAACAACATCACCTCCCCCATTTTTAAGCCTTTAAAAATCTCCTTCATTAGACTGTAAACTACTCGAGGACAGGGACAGTCTTTTAGCTTTCCTTGTATCCCCAGCACTTCGCACATTGCCTGGTATGTAGTAGGTGTTTCATAAATGTTTATTGACTGAGTTTGGGTCTTGCCAAGATATGAAGGAGTGCCACTCATTTTACTATCCTTCATGTGCAGTTGACTATTCTGATGGTTTTGAATAGGACCAGCTCACAACTCACTTCCCTTCCCATTTAATTCATTGACTTGGTAGAAGTTGCATCACACTGACAAATATGCTAAACCGATCTCTGGTATTACCAAGGGCCCAATTCATGAATGTATCAGGGTCCACGTCTGGCATTCATAAACATCAGGACACACATAGTCCCTGCCGTACAGCACCTGGGCTCTGATTCTCCTTCCTTGTCATTGTCCTCCCACCCTTGGTATGAACAGTGGTTATGGCTTCATTATTGTCGTCGTTGCCATCATTGTTTGATTCTTTATGCCAGGAGTAGGCTGTAATAATTTGTAGGAGGGATACTTATGATATCCAAGGCTGTACATTGGATTCGGTCTCCCTTCTGAGTTCCCAGGGAAGGGGAGTTCTTTGTTTTCTTAGGGATGTTTCCCACCCAGACCCCGAAGTCACTGGGGATCCCATTGAAGAGGGTCACATCCCTGCAAGGGCATTTCTATTGTATACCAGAATCGCACAGCTAGATTGACTCTCTAAGGCATTTTCAGCTAGATTGGCATCAAGGCTTTCTGACAATTTCTAGTCTCTCTTGGAATTGAATCTAAAGCCTGTCCATCTGTGCCATGCTCAGGGCCAGCCTTGGCTGGTTTACTATCACCCTGCCCAAACGGGATCAGGAAAATGTATCTATTCACTTCGCACCGTGGGTACAACTGTAACATTTTTCAGAAGTCAAATGAAGCACTAGTGAATAGTTTATTACATTTCTATAAATAATGGCATCAGCTCCACAGTTGAAGAAAAGCTGAACTTTCTTCCTCTTTGGCATTTATGAAAAATGAATGACTTCCCCTCTGTATATGCTGATATATTTTTGCAGTTTACCTGCTGCCATCCACTGATGTCTAATTGGACTGTTATTGCTAAACCCTTTATCATTGGCTCCTGTGTTGTTATGTTCTCTCAGGTAGAGAGAGAATGCTCACACTCTAAAATAACACCACTTGCTATTTGCATGAGACTTTTAACTTTTTCAAAACACTGGCTCCTGAATAATTTAAGCCTCACAACCACCACTACCGGTTGGATAAAGAAGCCTGTAAAGAAGACAAGATAGCAGTTATCACCAGCCTATAGGTGAAGAAACTGGTAAAGTCTACTGGTAAAGTGACTTACCTAAGGTCACTGTAGCAGGTTAGGGGGCTGAGGAAATGGGACCGCCACTTCCTTCATTCTGGGCACGAAACTTTAATGCAACCCTAGATTGCATTAGCCCTCTTTGGCTGCCAGTGCTGTCCTTTCTTTGAAGAATGAGCAGGATTTCAGTAGGCAGAGAGGACGGTGCCAGGCAATCCATGGCAAGGGCACAGCATGAGCAAAGAGATAGAGGAAGTGATGGATATGATGTACTGTGAGGGGGGGAGGAGGCATTGAAAAACTTCACTTTCTAGAAGAACTTTCCCAATAAGGAGAGAGACAAATGAAAATCTTTGGGTTAATGAGAAAAAAATAACCCTCCGACTTTTTTTTCCAAGCTATATTTACATTAGATCCATCTCATATGATAATTATGCGCCTATTTTCTTAGGCTGGTATTGGATCCCAATATTTCAGCACCAGCCAAGATAATGACTCTTACCTCATTTCACTGAACATTGTATGATGAAGATTAACAATTGGGTTTAGGGCAGAAAGAAGCCCAGAGAAGTTAAAGAACAATCAAGAGCAGCTAATGAAAATATCCTCATGCTGTCAGCAGTTGAGAATGAAGAACTTTGGGGAGCCTTATCAGTTAAATTGGCCTTAAAAGCAAAGTTTGCATTAGAGAGCCAGCTCTGGAATCTAATTTCTGTTTTTGTGAATTTCTGCTAGAAGAGCTTTCTAAGGGGAGGATACTGGGGAGCGTCAAAGGAAACAGAAGCATCCCCCCCTTTCCCTATCCTCAAAATGAATGGATGAATGAATGAATTAAAAGGCATTTATTAAGTGCCTATTATGTACCAGGCATTCTGCAATTTACCAGACATGCAAACACAGAAGAAAGACAGAGGAGGCAATATAAAATTATATATATATATATATATATATATTTAGGTAGTGTGGGCTGGAGAGAATTTTTTTTAGGGATGGAGATAACTCTTTGACTCTCTGGAAAACTAGAAAACATTTGAGGATTCAGAACATTTACAAGAATTTGAATATGAAAAGATGCTGATCCAGTTCAGAGGAGCCGATTCGCTAGCTAGTTCCATGGGGAAAGCTGGAAGCCAATGCCAAAGAAACCCTCCCCAAAAGATATTACAATATGTAAATACCAAAGGCTTTGAGAAAGCCACAGCAGGAGTCCGAAAGCAGAATCCTCTTGTGAAAGGAAGCCCCCTTCTTTCCAAAAGAAGTCTCTCTTAGGTAACAGAATTCAT
>NC_058136.1:57436944-57450647 GCF_016433145.1 Gracilinanus agilis | reverse complement strand
TATATATATATATATATTTTTAGGTAGTGTGGGCTGGAAAGAATTTTTTTTAGGGGTGGAGATAACTCTTTGACTCTCTGGAAAACTAGAAAACATTTGAGGATTCAGAACATTTACAAGAATTTGAATATGAAAAGATGCTGATCCAGTTCAGAGGAGCCGATTCGCTAGCTAGTTCCATGGGGAAAGCTGGAAGCCAATGCCAAAGAAACCCTCCCCAAAAGATATTACAATATGTAAATACCAAAGGCTTTGAGAAAGCCACAGCAGGAGTCCGAAAGCAGAATCCTCTTGTGAAAGGAAGCCCCCTTCTTTCCAAAAGAAGTCTCTCTTAGGTCACAGAATTCATCGGCAAATGATTTATGGAAGAGTTATTAAAAGATCAATTTTTTTTCTAGGACAGTAGTTTGACAAATTGTGCATTTTTTGCCCTTTTTAAAATCTCCTGTTTTTAGAAGCCAGTGTTATCGCTCCCAGGAGTTCGGTGCTAGAGTGCTTTGAAATAGGAATGAATTAGACCATTAAGAATGCTTCAATCAATAACGGAATAATGGGAAAACACTTTACTACTAAATATTCCGGTTTGTTCGATTCAATACATCCAGGATATGAAAATCGAGTGGTCTGAAGAAAGTGCAGGGAAAAGGAAGCAGGAGCTGGAAATTCATCCTCTTCCATCCTCATAAGAGAAACAAAAAGGCATCTTCCCTTGTAGGTCGCACTGCAGCCCCTTTTCCTGCAGTTTGTGGGGGGGATTTCAGGTCAAGTGACCCCTCTTCTGATGCTCAGCAAGGAGCCATGCATACAGTGGCATAGGGAGAGGGCTCACTTGCTCTCCCAGTATTTGGGAGAGAGTACAGGGCAATAGGAAGAACCCTGAACTCTATTTGTACTTTCTGTCTTTACTTTCTATCTAAGAATTGATACTGAGTATGGGTTCCAAGGCAGAAGAGCACCATGGGCTAGGCAACTGAAGTTAAATGACTTGCCCAAGGTCACGCAGCTAGGAAGTGTCTGAGGCTACATTGGAACCCAGGACCTCCCATCTCCAGGCATAGCTCTCTATCCACTGAGCCACCTAGCTTTCCCTAAGAAGACAGGTTTTTTTTTCTGTTGTTTTTAGAGATTTCAGTCATGTCTGACATTTCATGACCCCATTTGAGGTTTTCTTGGCAATGATACCAGAATGGTTTACCATTTCCTTCTCCAACACATTTTACAAATGAGGGACTGAGACAAACAGTTAAGTGACTTGTCCAGGGTCACACCACCCTGCGCTTTAGAGTCAGGACCACAGAGTTCAAGTACCCTGATACCAGAACAACCTTGATCTCACCAGTGTTGCATTCCTTTGATCATGAAGGGGAAGCACCTCCTATATGCCAGGCATTGTGCTAAGCACTTTTATAGATATAACCTTATCTGATTCTCACAATAACCCTGGGAAATGGGTGCTATCATTAGCTCCATATTATAGTTGAAGAAACTTGCCCAGGGTCACATGGATACTAAGTGCCTGAGGCTGAATTTAGCTCAGATCTGCCTTATTCCAGGCCCAGCACTCTCTCACTATACCAAAATGCTCCACATTTTGTATTTACCTATCTACGAACTCTCTTGTCTAGGACAATGGTCGCTCCTACCACAAAAATCGGGAACTTTTAAATCTGTGTCCCTGCATCCCCAGAACCTAGCACAAGCTTGGCACACAGTAGGCCCCTAAATAAGAGTCTCACCAGTCCAAAAAATGACCGAACAACAACATCTTTCTAAAACCAAGAGGAAGCATTATCTGTAATGGGGATAATCTTGAAGCCTTCCCAGTAAGATCTGGAATAAAGCAAGGATATCCATTATCATCACTAGTATTCAAATTGTACTAGAAATACTATCTAGAGAAGGCAGCTGGGTGGCTCAGTGAATTGAGAGTCAAGCCCAGAGATGGGAGGTCCTGGGTTCAAATATGGCCTCAGACACTTCCTAGCTGGGTGACCCTGGGCAAGTCACTTAATAATCTCCATTGCCTAACTTTTATCACTCTTCTGCCTTGGAACCAATACACAGTATTGATTCCAAGATGGAGGGCAAGGGTTTTTAAAAAAGAAATACTAACTAGAGAAATTGGAGAAGAAAAATGAATTGAAGGAATTAAAGATAGCAATGAGAAAATTAAATGATCCTTCTTTGTAGATATGAGAATATACTTAGAGAACCCTAGGGAATCAACTAAAAACTAGTTAAAGCAAATAACCTCAGCAAAGTTGAAGGATATAAAATATGCCTTCACAAATCAATAGCATTTCTATATACTATCAACAAAACCCAGCCAGAAGATACAGAAACAGAAATTTCATTTAAAATAACTATAGACAGGGGGCAGCTGGGTAGCTCAGTGGATTGAGAGTCAGGCCTGGAGACGGGAGGTCCTGGGTTCAAATCCGGCCTCAGACACTTCCCAGCTGGGTGACCCTGGGCAAGTCACTTGACCCCCATTGCCTACCCTTACCACTCTTCTGCCTTGGAGCCAATACACAGTATTGACTCCAAGACGGAAGGTGAGGATTTTAAAAAATAAAATAAAATAAAATAAAATAACTATAGACAACATGAAAAACGTAGGAATCTACCTACCAAGTCAAACCTAGGAACTATATGAAGACAATTACAAAGCACTTTTCACACAAATAAAGACAGATCTTCACAATTGGAGAAATGTTCATTGCTCATAGGTCAGCCAAGCCAATATAATAAAAAATGATAGTTCTACCTAATTTGTTCAGTGCCATTCCAATATAACTAGCAAATGATACATATGGGGAAGGGAAAGACTATGTCAGATACCTTAGGCTTAAGGTAATGAAGAGATTACTTCTCCTATTTCATAGAGTTAGAAAAATTAGAAACAAAATTAATCTGGAAGAACAAAAGCTCAAGAATTTCAAGGGAATCAATAAAAAAGAGTGAATGAAGGCAGCTTAGCAGTCTCAGATTTCAAGCTATATTATAAAGCATTAATCTTCATGAAAAATATTGGGTACTGGCTAAGAAATAGAGTGGTGGATCAGTGGCATAGAGTAGATAGTAAATAGTAGTCATACATAGTAGAAAATAAGCATAGTAATTCATGGTAGTAATTGACCATAGCAATCATGTGATCGATTAACCCAAAGATTCTAGGTTTTTTTTTTTAAGATTCTAGTTTTTTGAGTAAGAACTTGGCATTTGGCAAAAGTCGTTGAGAAAATTGGAAAGCAGCTCTTTTTGAGGTAGCAAAGAATTGAAAGTGGAGGAATCCCCCTCAACTGGGGAATGACTAAACAAGTTGTGGTGTATGATTGTGACAGAATACTATTTGCTATAAGGAACAAAAAGCAGGATGGTTTCAGGAAAACCTGGGAAGACATATATTCATACAATGTAAAGTAACCAGAACATCGTAGCCAACAACAGCAATATTGTAAAGACGATCGACTGTGAAAGATGTAGCTATTCATTCTACTCTAAATTTATGATCCCATGATCTACTCCATTCATCTGCCATATTGGTTCAGCCGTTATCCCATCAATAGGCACCCACTTGTTTTCCAGCTCTTTGCTACTAGGAGAAGTGGCACTATTACTATTTAAGCATATGTGAGACCTTTGACCTCCCTGGGTTATACACCCAGTACTGAGATCCCTGGGTCAAAGAATGAACAATCTAGTGACTTCTCTCACCCATTCCAAATTGTTTTCCAGAAAGACCAGTTCTTGGGATCTAAGGACAGGGTGCTTGACCTCCCCAGACCCCTCCCACCTACCTGATTTCTTACAGAGAATGAAATCTCCTCTTGAAAGGGTCAAAGAGTCTACTACCACTAAAGAGATACAGAGAGGACAATTTGACATGGATTCTCAGCTATGCCTTCTTGTGAGCGTTCATACAAGCGAATGAGCCAAAATAACCTAAGCCAACATGGAGTTTTCTGGTTTACTATACCATTCCAACCACAGGCACCATCATTAGTATTCAGCAAGCAAACATCCTGCCAGTTAATTTTTTAAAATATGAGAGAGAGATTTTTTTTACTTTAAATTATAATCCCTTTTACTACCTGAGGAATACTTGTGCCGAGTCTCCCCAGCTGTTTCTTGATCACTTGCTTCTCATGAATATCCACGAAACAAATTACAAAATGTTACCGAATGCAAGAGACAAATTATCCAGGCTCTGAATACCCAGTTGGGCTTTGAATATGTTTGTCTCTCACTCTATGCATTGAGTTCGATCCATTTAGCTGTGACATGTGGCAGGAGGCAGAATGCAGGTGGGTAGGGTGCCAATTAAACCTAAACCGAAACCCAGAAGTCCAATTACACTGTGTAGAAGTTTGTTCAAATCTAATTTCTCGAAGTTTCAAAGCCAGCATCCAATCACAGTTTCTTCTGCTTAGTTGAACTGGCTTGAATCCCAAGCAGTGAAGGTGTCAGTCATTAGATTGTCTTACATAGTGGACCTACTTTTTGACCTTAGTTAATGATATGCTTTTCTAATAACCCTCAAAGGTTTCCTCTCAAGCCACCAGTGAGAAGACAGTCCACTCTCTGTTCCTTACATTTCCTATTCATTTGTTAGTTTAATTCTTTTTCTTTTCTGTCAATATGCATGTGTTGCCTTCAGGGCTGTTGTTTGTGGAAGATAGAAGCACACACACACACACACACACACACACACACACACTCTGCACTAGCTCTGCCCCAAGAGAGCCCCAAAAGAAAGTTTGGGAATGATGATCATGCAGATGATCAAAGTTCCACTGCCATCCTTCTGGCCCAGGATCCTTGTCGGTTCTTTACCAGCCTCCTGGGCTTCCAAACCCTTGTAGATAGGGCTGCTGCCATCATCTTCCTTGAGTACAGCCCTGTCAGTCTCTTTGGCCTATTGCCTCCCCAATTTGCTATTGCCTCCCTGTTATGTTCTAACCCCCTCACTTAGCTTGGCATTTGAGTCCTTCCAGAATTCGACTCAAACTAGCCACTTTTTCTCCTCCTACCCACTGTTTCCTTTACACTTGAGTGATCAAACAGGGTGATTCTCTCTTCTCTATGTCCTATACTTTTCAGCTCTGTGACCTTGCTCATTTGTTCTAGGGGCCTACAATGCCATCCCCACTTCATCTCCACTAGATGAATCATTGGCATTCTTCAAGGCCCACATCAGAGGCGACCTCCTCCTCTATTCTATCAAATTCAACAAACATATATTAAGGACCTACTGTGTGTCCTCACTACTATGCTAGGTTCTGGGGGGGGGTACAAAGACCAAACCAAAACAACTACCTGCCTTCATGATGCTTACTTTCTATGGCCTTCAAGTCTTCTTCTAGCCCTCAAAGCCAGAAGAGATGTGTCCATCATGGAAACTGTTCTTTCACCCAACTTTGGATTCTAGATTCTTGTATGCACAATATCCCAACTGCAAACTTCTCAAAGGCTGAAATAGGGCCTCATCTTCCTATTCCTGTAACTTATTAGCACAGAGCAAGTGGAAGGTTAGAATGTTGTTGAAAAGTCATCCCTTTTTCATCCCGTCTGGAGTCTAAGGAGGATCACTTTGCATATTCCCTTAGTTCTCCCCTTAGAATGCTAATACATTTCCCCTTCGACCCCCCTCCAAAAACTTAGCACTAATTTACTGTAGGGTTTGTTTGTTTTATTTACTTATCTGTGTACGAAACACCCTCAGCCTCCCCAGAGAGGTAACTTGTGGAGGCCAAAGGGCTGTTTAGTTTTTGCCTTTGTCTTCCCAGCACCCAACACAGAGTAGATATTCAAATGCTTAATGGATTGGCTTGAATTTCATACTATTTACATAACAGGTGATGGAGTAGCTAAAAGTGGAGTCTAAGCTCTCTTGCTCTTCAGGCTCCTCCAGGTTACTTTTATTTCCGCTCCCCTGGCTTTTGCCCCCTTTTTATATGATGGTGGCCGATTTCTGATTGATGACTACATTATGTAAGTGAAGTCGTCCTGCACTAGTAACACACAGGTCTTGGGACAGTAAGTGTGAAGATTAAAATTAATATACAAGAACTAAGTATTATATTTTTTAAAGTTTATTAATAATAACTAAAGTAAAAAGCTACCTAAACCACCCAGCCCACTTGCAAAAGAAGAGAGGAAGAAAGAGGCGGAGCCTCAGAACTTATCCAAAGGGGACCATGCAACATGGAGGAGAGATTAAAGGGAATTTGGGGAAATACTAAGGGACGTCTGGGGGATGAAGTTCAAGGGTTCAAAATCTCCATTTATACAGTTAGTCAAACAGCAGCCATTGATGAAGTACCTGCTGTGTGCCAGGCACTCCACTAACCACTAGTGAAAGACAGAAAAACTTGATTCCACTCTGCAAGGAGCTCACATTCTATATAACTATGTGTGTGTGTGTGTGCATATATGTGTATCCTACACATGTGTGCGTATATATAATAGTGTAAATGGAAGGTAGTCTCAGAAGGAAAGCACTAGCAGTGGGGATTAAAAAAAGTATCAAAATAGGGGGCAGCTGGGTAGCTCAGTGGAGTGAGAGCCAGGCCTAGAGACAGGAGGTCCTAGGTTCAAACCCGGCCTCAGACACTTCCCAGCTGTGTGACCCTGGGCAAGTCACTTGACCCCCATTGCCCACCCTCACCAATCTTCCACCTATGAGACAATACACCGAAGTACAAGGGTTTATTTAAAAAAAGTATCAAAATGCTAAAAATTGGACCAAGAATAGATGTTTATTCATTTTGTTTTTAAGATGGATATTCACCACTTGAGGGGAAACGAACAAAGCATTCAGCACGTGTAGATTCTCTGAAAGCCAGACAAGTCAAAGAAAACATACACCCTGGTACTGCCTATCCAGGACATTCCGGGGGGGGGGGGGGCGGGGCAATCCCAGCCTCCCCACGAAGCTAGAAACCAGAACCCAAGCTAAGTCCAATTCAGGACTGGGAAAGTATGGTTGCCATGGTGCATGCTGGGTGGCTGATTAGAGGCCTGCTGATAGGAGCGCCTTCGCCCCTTTTCTCCAGGGACCCTTTTCCTCTTCAGTTATCACATTCAGGAGCCGTACCAAGTACAACAGTGGTAACTTGTTTCAGGCCATTTATTATTTTGACAACTTTTAAGATCTTGGGGGAATTAATCAGAGGCTGACTGGAGTCATAGATTTTTCAGCACCTTTTTTTTCTGCAGATAGTAATTTGGAGAAGGCCATATCGGCCAGAGCTGATGTGTTTTTCTGTGTGTAGATTATTGAATAGATTTGTTATTTCTCATTTTGGATATCTACTTTTGCTCTAGATGATTACTAGGCCTTAATATCCTAGCTCTGCTGCAGTGGGAAATTTATTTATTTAGTCAAGGTGAAAAAGTCTTCAGTGGATTCAAAGCCACAGTCTTGGTTGTGGGGCATGAGAGCTTCCTCTGAAAGACCTTAAACATTCCCCCATGGAGTTGAAAAAGTAAAGTTAGTAGCATCTTCCAGTGTTTATTTGGGCCTCCCCTGTCAAGTTCACAAAACATTCAGCAAAGGAAGCCATCTTGATTCTCCTGATGCCATCGCTGGCTCGGAAAGTGGCCTGGCTTCCCTCTGAATGTCCAGGGCGGAAGCGCTGGTTCAGCAGAAACTGGCCTCCTGATTGCCATCCTTAAAACTAATTATGTGGCAAATTCTCTTATAAAAACCTTGAGGGTAGGAAAAGCAGCATCACAACAGGCCCTGGCTTTCCCGATCGATGGGAAACGCTGCACAGTACCCTTTCAATTTGCAAGCCATAGGGGTGAGGTATTGCCTTCATATTATTCGCAGGCTCCGATACCCACGTGACCTCTGAAGCTCCCCCTTTCTTTTCTACATGGGGTCAATTCTACTTCGGTCACGGAGAAGACCTCGGGTTTGGGACGAAAATGTCTTTTTAGAACCTGAAGATATTCCTTTTGCAGGGAGGATTTGTCTCCGACTCCTTCTGGAGCAGCTTCAGAAGATGGAGGCGCTTGAGTGGGCCGGGGAAGAGGAAGTCTGCTGAAATCCGGGGTACCCAGCAAATAGTCAAGTCTCCCCTTTCTGTCCTCTACGCTGAGCCGGTGTCTGGCACATATTAGATGCTTAACAAGTGCTTGATGAATAGAATTTAATTGAACGCTAAATGGTGAGGCAGAATATCCAGATGGTTTACCCATCCCTGGAAGGTGAGATGTCCAGCCATGGCCTGGGCAGCCTCGCTTTGCTAGACTAACGTAACACAGAGGCTCACAAAAAGACAACTTGGAGAATAAGAGATCACATTGCTGTCCTTTTGGAGGTACATGGAGCCCTTCAAAGCTTCCAGAGCCTCTCCCAAAAGGAGGACCCGAGTGATGCTAAATAGCAAAGCCTCCGTCACTGTCGCTAGATTGTATTCAGCAGTGCTAATTGTGATGGGATTTCTGGGCCCTTCCAGATTGCTACTTGCCTTCTTTTCCTGTTCCATTTTTCAACAGCAGTTGATGAAAGGCTTAGGACTAAACTATAGGGACCTGGTTACTCTATTTTGATTTGGTGTAAAATACAAAAGAAATGGCTTCGGAGTCACACGCGCAGTCACTGTGTGACCATGTATGACCATGGGCAGGTCCCTTCCTCAGAGACAAACGCCTCCATGCAATCATGCAACACTTTTATGTTACTGACTTCCCAATTGGCACTGATGAAGGAATTGTCCATATTGGAAGTCCTCCACTCCAGTGATGGGCAAACTACAGCTCACGCCCCCTGAGATGTTCTCTCCGGCTGTGACATTACTCCTAATCTGACGAATACAAGGAGTAGGATACAATACAATGAAACCTCCAAAGAGTTGCCTTAGAAACAGACTGACAGAGGAGCATTTCCTTCCCTTTGCCCGCCCCCCCTTGGAAAAGTTTGCCCATCACTGCTCCACACCATCAAAATAACTGACATTCATTTAAAAATGGAGCTAAGCCTTAAAACAAGCAAATGGCTTGACTTCCATGTCTAGAGGTTGGGGAGGTTAGAAGCTTATTGGCCTCTACTGATTTCTCATAGTTTTTATAATCAGTTTCCTAATTGATTTTTCCTTAACTGAATGTAACCAAAAAGCCACTTTGGTTTCGATCCTTGTCACTCAGAATCTTTCCGACATGCACAGAGTTCCATCTTCCTTTCTTAGTAAGGTGGACACCCTGGAATCTTGCTCCCATGCCTTAGTTCTATTGTAGATCACCAAAACGGTAGCCTCATAGAGTATAAAAGATTAGTCTGATTGGAATCTGATCCTGGGACAGAGCAGAGAAGTTAGCCTTTTGAAGACCAGTCAGTGGGCTCGGCTTATTTTCCCTTGCAGTATTCTCTAGCCCCTGGGGGGAAAGTCCAATTAATTGAATTTTTCTTGGTTGAATTCTGATTCATCTGAATTTTATCATGGCTTGAAAAACAGCAATGGTAAGCCAACTTTTAAATAGTTTTCAAAACTCATGAGACCTCAGAAAGCTCAATAGCCTAAAAGCCAGGCATAGAGATGGGAGGTCTTGGGTTCAAATCTGGCCTCAGACACTTCCTAGCTGTGTGACCCTGGGCAAACCCCTTAATTCCCATTGCCTAGCCCTTCTGCCTTGTAAGCAATACACAGTATTGATTCTAAGACAGAAGATGAGGGTTATTTTAAAAAATCATTACACCTACATAAGCAGCATTTGACCTGCTGAAACACCGACCCCATCCATATTTATCATCCTCAATCTCACCTCCACTGGTCTGTCTTTTATGCTTCATCACTGGATGGAAGTCACCCTGGGTCCTCGAGGGCTTTTTCAACAGAATACAAGTTTCGGCAGGTCTGAAAATCCGGAAAAGTTTCAGATCTAGGCCTGGTGATGAGCTCAACCTGTGATATTCAAGAATCAGCCAAGCTAAATTTGGATAGGCTCATCACCAGGTTAGTTGTAAGTTTCAGATACCACCAATCCATTCGTAAAGGAGTCCCCATTGGCGTGAATGGATGGGACATACCCCCTCAATATGGATATCAAATTATATGGGTGTGGATAAATAGAAATCTTGTCCTTCAGTGCCATCTACTCCTCTCTCCTGTTGTAGCCTAAATCAGTAGGATGAGAATATGCAAATAGTGGAGCCACTCAGAGTTCTTCTCCCTTCTCCTCTGTCCCTGGGAGTCTAATGGCAAAATATATGAATGAAAATGGAGAGAGAAGATATTCAGGATCACTTTAGATTGGTGACCTGATTTCATTTTGTCTGTGGAGGAGTGAATGAAAAAAGCATCTATTAAGCCCTTACTGTGTGTCAGATACTGTGCTCAGCAAAAGGATACAGAGAAGAAAGCAAGACTCTCCCTGCCTTCAGGAAGCTTACATCTTAACAGAGGAAGACAGTACAGGAAGGAGATCTGCAGTGTGTGAGAGAGAGTGGGTTGGGATGGGGATGATGTTATACATGGAGGTATGGCCTGGAAGTCTATTCTGGGCAAGATGTGGGGAGAACTCACCCATCAGAGCTTAGGTTCCCAAGAATGAAGTCTGAATTCCTTTGGAATGAGGAAGATTGATGAAATAGAGGCGAAACAGGTGGAAATAGCCAGGGGATGGTATGCTGGACTCATAGATACTATGTTGTCACAAAGGATTGTTTTAGAAAAAATTTGACGTCTCTCAAGCCTTACCCCAATGACATATATGCCACTTTTCTACTTAAAAAAAAAAAGTTAGGAATGACACATGTTAAAACCAGTGGAAATACACATCAGCCATGGGTGGGGAGCTCGGGGGGTGGGCATGAAGGGGGAAGTAAGAGCATGAATTATGTAACCATGTTAACTTTTCTAAAAAATAAATATTAATAAATATTTTTTAAAAATTAAAAAATAAAAAAAATTTTAAAGAAAGTTAGGGCATGGTTGCTTCCTAACTTCCCTCACTAACAAGAAGGAACATTTCTTTTTAAAAGGTAGAATCATGTTAATATTTATATTTAAACAAAAGTGTTGCCATTGTACTCAGAATCCTTTAAACCAAATAATGAAGCCACATACCCTAATGTGATAGAAAGAACAATGGGTGAGAAGTTAGAACTGGCTTCTAGTCCTGCATCTGCCTCTAAGAAGTCGTGTGACCTTGGGGAAGTCACTACTCCATCGCTAGGCTTTGGTTTTCTCATCAATGTAGTCAGGGGGATTGGTCTACATCAGAGATCCACAAAGTATACGTTGAGAACTACTCAAGAACCCAAGATCAGAACATTTTTCACAATAATACTAAGACATGCTAAAACTTCACCTGTTGTGGTAGGTAAAATCTTAAATAAATGAGGAAATAAAGGTTTGGACTTCCAAGCATATCAATTTATTAAGCAGAGCATGCTAAATGCATAACAAATCGAGACTCTTCAGCTTTGGCAATGGAACATGAATACAGGGAAGACAGATTTTTTATGCATTAAAATAGTTAATAAAAAAGACCAAAAGGATTCACAATTAGGTAATTTGATTTCTAATTGGAAGAAAGATGAGGGACTGTCTGAATTGGGGCGGGGTAGCAAAAAAGGTATCATTCCCAGAAATGAGCAAAAGAGGTGTCTCACTCCCCCCAAGCGTCTGTATTCAATTAAAGGAAAATGGAAACAATGACCGATTGACTAGTACATGGCCAGTTTTCAGATAAGACATACGAGTTGCTTGAGTTGTACAATTATGAGAAAACTCCTTGTATCAGTCTTTGTGAATCTGGTTCCTGGTCAGCGATAAAGGTCCTCGGTAAAGGGGCAACAGCTAGAGATGGTCCAGCTTCTCACTCATGCAGGCCTAGCTAGATTCAAAGAGTATAATAAAGTTTTCTCACTAAACAGAAATTGGACCAGACCCATCATTTAGAAAGGGAACTGAATGAGCTCCAGAATTCAGTCACAAAATGGAGTCAGTGTAGTTTATTCAGTTCCCATGATTCTCTTTGAGGGAATTCATTGGCCTTCATAGCAACTCTGCAGGGAAGATATTATCACCATTGTATAGCTGAGGAAACTGAAGCTGACAGTTAAGTGACTTGCTTAAATCCACAGAGCTAGTAAGTATCTGAAGTGAGATGAAAAGTCTGGAAGAGCCATGGCGAAGAGTGGGAGAGGGAGTTGATGGCAGAGACGAAGAAGGATCACCTAGTAGTAGTGAGGGCCCAGTTGAGCTTGTGTAACGTACATTTATAGTGGACTCTGGGTTGTGTGATTTTCTCCACCTTTATTCAACAGAATGTGAATAGCAGAGAAAGCGGCGAGTACTGGGATGGGCAAGATCCAAAGCCGATGCTAGGCAGGGTGAACTCAGTGAAATGTTAAGGGGGTTAGGGATTCAAGAGAGGAATAAAGTGTAGATCTGAATTATTTCACCAAAAGGTCAAAATGGGAAGAAAAGGAAAGAGTGACTAGTGCAGGGGAGATGGCCTAGGGGAGAACTAAGGGGTCAGAGGGTCATGGTGAAGATGAAGAATGAGGTTTTGTAAGGGAAGACCAAGGGGGAGGTGAAAAGCCAATAGATTATAGTCAGATGTTGGAATTCTTGAACACAGAAGTGGTACATTTGTGGGTGATGGTAACATCAAGGATATGACCGTTTTTTGGATGAGGCTTAGATGGGATATAAAAATAGATCCTGGGAAATGAGTAGGTTGAGGAGCCTAGTAATTAGGATATTTGAGGAAGAGTCAATATGTATTCAATCTCCTATATGAGGGCAAGAGTTAAGAAGGGGAGAAAAATTGAGAGCCATGTCATGTACAAAATCATTTAGAATGGAAAGAGAGTGACCTGGAGATCTGAAGACATGAGTTATCAGGTTTTTGATTGGGTGAAAGGTAAGAAAGACAGTGATAAACCAGAGACTATGCAGTGGACAGCAACCAGGATGATGAGAGTCTCATGTCTATGTTATGGGGGACTGGTTGAAAGAATTTTCAAGGACTCCTGATTCACCATCAAGCTGAGCCTTGACTGTAATGTCTAGCCTGGAGAGGAGAAGACTTGGGGTAATATAATAGCTGTGTTCAAGTATTTGGAGAGCTGTCACGTGGGAGAATAATTAGATATGTCTTGTTGGGCCCCAGAAAGTTGAACCAGAAGTCTTGATTAGAAGTTTTAAAGAAGCAAATTTGGACATCATATCAAAACAAGAGAGCTGTCAAAAGTGGAAGACGTTGCCTCGGAAGGTCCTGGGTCCCCCCTTATTGGAGATCTTCAAGCAGAATCTAGATAACCACTTGTGGGTGGGTGAGGGCTTCTTCTGGATCTTGTTTGGAGTAAATGGCTACTGAGATCCCAACTCTCACATTTTTTGCTTCTGTGAAAAATGTCACCATTTTTCTTGGAGATGGAGTACATACCATATGAGCCAGGAACTGTAGATGCAGTTGTAGAGTCTAACCTTGCTACCATCCCTACTCACTGGGAATTCAGAGAAGAAAACAATCCCAAACTTCTGTGAACAGAAGGAAATAAAAGTGTAAGTTTTCCTTTCATGCTCCAATAGTCATGGCCAATAATACTTTTCGCAGCCAGGCCTCTAGCCATAGTGAACTAGCAGATGCTGACAATAGAACTCAATTAAAAGAGAGAGAGAGAGAGAGAGAGAGAGAGAGAGAGAGAGAGACAGAGAGAGAGAGAGAGAGACAGAGAGAGA
>NC_058136.1:57422740-57436916 GCF_016433145.1 Gracilinanus agilis | reverse complement strand
AGAGAGAGAGACAGAGAGAGAGACAGAGAGAGAGAGACAGACAGACAGACAGACAGAGACAGACAGAGACAGACAGAGAGAGAGAGAGAAAGAGAGAGAGAGAGAGACAGAGAGAGAGAGAGACAGAGAGAGACAGAGAGAGAGAGAGAGAGAGAGAGAGACAGAGAGAGAGAGAATAGATTATAGAAAATGGAGTCTGTATTTTGCATTTTTCCTCCTTCCTTGTTCAATATATTTCACCCTCAAAGCTCTCTGGGTACCTTGGGATCACTGAGAATCCAGAAACATTGAAGATGTTAAATATTTTATAAATCTTTTTCAAGGTTGGCAGAGGAAGGCCACAGATGGGCATAAAGATTGGGAAAATATGCAGGGCTTTTCAAGACGTCCCCAGGAGGGACATGGTTGGTCTGTGAGTCATTTTCTTTCCATTCAAATTTCAATATTTTGAGAGCAGGAATGGACCTTGGGGGATGGAGGGAGGAGGAAAAAAGCAAGAAAAGAATGCAGGGAAGTGCTGCCACCTGAAGCCTTGGCATTTGGATCCCCCTCCCAAACTCCCCCAAACTTTATGTTGCTACAAAGAGAAACCTGGAGGGAAACTACGCAAAGGAATATTTGTATTCCCATTCTTCATTCTTTTCAAATGGAGACAACCAAATGGAGTATCCATTTGATTAAAACAAGTCTAGAAATTACTAGTTTCTGTCCATATGGTAGCCCATGAACACTACTGAGCATCTAATTCTAGCAGGGGATGATATTTAATGAAGAAACCAAATTTATTTACATTCTAGCTGAAAGCAAACAAACAAAAACAAAAGAAAACTGTCTAAAATCAGAGCCTCCAAACTCTTCTGTACTTTTGTATGCAGAAGAGCTGCTGATTTCTTGATTTCCTCCAAAGTTTTGAGATCTCAGGATATCAGGAAAGGGATGTAAACCACACGTTACCTGTGTGACTTTGGGTAAATCCCTCTTGGGGGCCTTTCTCACTTTGTTTATAAAATAAAGGCAGACAACTAGGTAGCACAGTGCAGAGAGAGCTAGGCTTGGAGTCAGGAAGTTTTGGGTTCAAATTTGGCCTCAGATACTTCCTAGCTGTGTGACCCTGGGAAAGTCACTTAACCCCCTTTGCCTAGCCTTTACAACTCTTCTGCCTTGGAACCAATACTTAGTATTAATTCCAAGATGGAAAGTAAGGGTTTTTTTTTTTAATTAAAATAGTGGGCAGCTGGGTAGCTCTGTCCTGCTGTCAAATAGTTGGCATTTTACTGGAGCTACATTGGATTCATTACATGAGCCCTTTGAAGAGCTCAGTTCTGGTCCCTTGTTCACTAGAGAGCACTCTGACAAGCACTGGCAATGATATTTACAGCAAGTGGAGCAGAGGGCAGTGGGAAGGAATTCCCTTGCCTCTTGCTCCCTTCCATTGTCCTGACTGACTTGGGTCACCTGGTCCTTCAAATTGACCTGGTTTCCTTGATGAATGCCTTCAACTTCCTGGGTGCAACCCTATCTCTGTGCCTCTGGAGATGTAGAAGAGCTGGTGCTCAAAATTGCCCCTCTCCTGGGCCACCCCCTGCTTGGGAAAGCTAGTTTTTGGGGAGCAGCCTTGACACCCTAATTGATAGGGGCTGCCAGGGTTACCTGCCTGTGTGCTGCAAAGAACTTCTGCTAGCCCAGGATCTCCTCCACAGGAAGAACCAGGAAGCTGAAGCTAGACAAAGGCATTTGGCACGTGGCTCTCCAAGGAGGGGGACCTGGGACACTTCCTGGGCTAGGAAGCCAAGAGACTTGGAAAAAGGAACTTTCCGGGCAGCTGGGTAGCTCAGTGGATTGAGAGCCAGGCCTAGAGATGGGAGGTCCTAGGTTCAAGTCTGGCCTCAGACACTTCCCAGCTGTGTGACCCTGGGCAAGTCACTTGACCCCCACTGCCTACCCTGACCACTCTTCCACCTGTAAGTCAATACACAGAAGTTAAGGGTTTAAAAAATAAAAATAAAATAAAAATAAAAAGGAACTTTCCACAGAAACTTCTGAAGATGGAGAGCATTTTGGCAGTTTCCATTCAAAGCTGTTCAGATTGAAAGTACAAAGATGGTTCAAAAGGTCCATCAGCTTGAAATTAGTTTTGAAAGGCTGGGGATGCATGTGGAGGTAATTTAAAAGGATTATAGGATAATGCGGATTTGGCCTGTGCCTTGAGCCACCAAGGAGCAGGGAGGGCGCTTTGGGGATTAGGCTCGGGGTTTAATATTGTTATGTATGGCTTCAGAGTTTTCAATAATTGGATGTGCCCACTTTCAAGCAGTTTCCTTAACTTCTTGAATGTGGTCCACAGTTGAATTTGTGAGGACAGCACCATTATGAAATCCCCTTATCCATCCTCAGGGTGAAGAGCATGCAAGTATCATGTGTGTGTTTGGGCATATGTGTGTATGTGGGTGAACAGATGTGAGTCATTGAGGTAGACCTTTTGCACCACATAAAGATATACTCAAAAATGTCTTTCTACCTCAAAAGAGAATGATTTTTCCGTTCCTCCTGGGTCAATTTTTTCCCCTTTTATAGACCATTCACCCAAGGATGAACAAACTGTCAAAATTAACCCATAATCAATCATATCTGTGGTTGTAACATCTACAGGAAAGCAACCCTGAATAGTGGCTCGACATGGAGTCAGGAACGCCTGGGTTCAAATATCACCTCTCACATATCCTGTTTGTGGGATGTAGGGAAAGTTATGTCACTCTGTTCAACCTCAGTTACCTCATCTACAAAATGGGAATGATCATTATTTAGGCACCCACTTCACAGAGTTTTGTGAGCCTCAAAAGACCTATTAGAAGGGGGAAATGTTTTGCAGCATTTAAAGTCCTTTTTATATAAATATCAGATATTATTATTATTGTTCTCATATTCTATTTAAAGACTCACATGTTTCCTAGGTGTAGGCCTAAGTTTCCTAATCATTAAGGCAGGATTTAATGTTTACTTGTGATTTACCATAAATATAGCTTGCTATACATAAAAATATGCTTTGCATGACTTCATATGAATAATGGCTATCATATTTCTTGTATTCTGAATGGGTGACTGAGGAGGTAAAGAGAGAAAGAGAATTTGGAACTGAAAATAAAAACTGAAAATTGCATAAAAGCTAGTGTGCCATAGCAGCTGGGATCCTGGACTTAGAGAAAGGAAGACCTAATATCAGACTCCATATGAGAAACATACTAGCTGTAATCTTGGGCAAATCAGCTAAGTGCTTTGGGATTCAGATGACTCCCTAGGAGTTAGCTACTGTGTAGCTGTTAGGATAGACCAGTGATGGTGAACCTTTTGGAGACTGAATGCCCAAACTGCAACCCTCATGCCACATGTGACCCTCCTGCCCTACTCCAGACAGGGGAGGGAGGGAGCTCTCCCACTTCCGGGAAGTGGGACAGGTGATGTGAGAAATATCCTCAGGTGCATCTGGAGAGGGGAAAGGGAGCAGCCCGCTCCGGCACATGTGTCATAGGTTTACCAACATGGGGATCAGCTAAGGAAATGCCAGATACTGTCCATGTTTGATATATCAAGGCTTTCTCCCTTCCTGGGGGCACAATTTAACTAGTGTGAATTACTGAATCACTGACTGCTCCAACAAAACCGATGCTTCTTGAGGACCAGACAAAACTGAGTTTGCTTTTATCTTTGTATTTGTATTTCCAGTGTATTTCTTCAAATAGCACCTGAGGATTGGGCTGAGTGCTGGAAATACCAAAGGAGAAAGAAAAGTAAATGTTTTTTGCTCTTATGAAACTTATATAGCAGGGTAGAGACTAAACAAATAAAGACAATTTGAGGAATTAGAGAATATCAGTAATTAGAAAGGATTCAGAAAATCTTCCTGTAGGACAGGATACCTCTTGAGCTGAATCTTGAAAGAAGCAAAGGCCTCTAAAAGGTAAAGGTCAGGAAAGATAGCATTCAGGCATGGGATACAGTGTATGCAGAGTTACGAAGGCAGAAGAAAGGATGTCAAGCTTCAAGTATACCAAGGAAGCCAGTTGAGTTAGACCAGAAAGTGTATGAAGGATAATCAAGAGAATAAGTGTGAAATCAAATTGGGAAAGGCTTTAAAAGGCAGACCAAGGAGTTTGTATTTTATCCTGTTGTTGTTTCTCCTTCATTTATTTTTTATTGTTTTTAATTGATTAAGAAAAATGTTCCATGGTTATATGATTCGTGTTCTTTCCCTCCCCTCCTCACATCCCCTTCCCATAGCCAATGCACAATTCCACTGGGTTTTACATGTGTCACTAGTCAAGACCTATTTCTATATCATTGATATTTGCACTAGTGTGATCGTTTAGAGTCAATATCTCCAATCATGTGTTCAAGCAGCTGTTTTTCTTCTGTGTTTCTACTCCCACAGTTATTCTTCTGAATGTGGTTAGCTTTCTTTCTCATAAGTCCCTCAGAAATGTCTTGGATCCAATGATCCAATTGCTGCTAGTACAGAAGTCCATTACATTCAATTGTGCCACTGTTTCCATCTCTGTGTATAAGGTTCTCCTGGTTCTGCTCCTTTCACTCTGCATCAATTCCTGGAGGTCTTTCCAGTTCACATGGAATTCCTCCAGTTCATTATTCCTTTCAACACAATAGCATTGAATCACCAACAGATACCACAGTTTGTTTAGCCATTCCCCAATCGAAGGGCATCCCCTCATTTTACAATTTTTTTTGCCACCACAAAGAGGGCAGCTATAAATATTTTTGTACAATTCTTTCCTTACGATCTCTTTGGGGTATAAACTCAGCAGTGGTATGGCTGGATCAAAGGGCAGGCAGTCTTTTAACAACCTTTGGGCATAGTTCCAAATTGCCTTCTAGAATGGTTGGATCAATTCACAACTCCACCAGCAATGCATTAATGTCCCTACTTTGCCACAATCCCTCCAACATTTATTACTTTCCTTTGCTGTCATGTTAGCTAATCTGCTATGTGTGAAGTGGTACCTCAGAGTTGTTTTAATTTGCATTTCACTAATTATTAGAGATTTAGAACACTTTTCATGTGCTTATTAATAGTTTTGATTTCTTTATCTGAAAATTGCCTATTCATGTCCCTTACCCATTTGTCAATTGGGGAATGGCTTGCTTTTTTGTACAATTGATTTAGCTCCTTGTGAATTTGACCTTTGTCAGAAGTTTTTGTTATAAAGATTTCCCCCAATTTGTTGATCCCTTTCTAATTTTAGTTGCATTAGATTTGTTTGTACAAAACATTTTTAATTTAATGTAATCAAAATTATTTATTTTACATTTTGTATTTTTTTCTAACTCTTGCTTGGTCTTGAAATATTTCCTTTCCCAAAGATCTGACAAGTATGCTATTCTATGTTCACCTAATTTACTTATAGTTTCCTTCTTTATATTCAAGTCATTCACCCATTCTGAGTTCATCTTGGCATAGGGTGTGAGATGGTGAGCTAAACCTAATCTCTTCCACACTGTTTTCCAATTTTCCCAGCAGTTTTGGCAAATAGTGGATTTTTGTCCCAAAAGCTGGGATCTTTCGGTTGACCTTCATTTCCGAAGAAGACAATGACAGTCTATGATGGTGTCCTCCCTTATTCATGAAGTGGATTGAAGCAAGGCAGAGTGGCACCAAGTCATCAACCTCACTCTTTCTTCCAGAGTCATCCAAGTCCAGTAGCTAGACAAAAGTCAGAGTGACTGGCAATGGCCACAGGATTCAGTGGATAGAATTCCAGTCCTAGAGATAGGAAGACATGAATTCAAATCCAGTCTCATGCTTACTAGCCATGTGACCCTAGGCAATAGTCACTTCATTCCATTTGCCTCAGTTTCCTCATCTATCAAACAAGATGGAGAAAAATGGCAAATCGCTCAATTATCTTTGCCAAGCAAACTCCAAATGGGGTCACAGAGTCAGACATGACAGAACAACCTCAAATAGCTTATTTTATCCTAAAAGTGATAGGAACCCAATGAAGATAATTCAGCAAAGGAATAACATGGTCAGATTTTCACTTTGGAAAAATTATTTTGCCAGTTCTGTGGAGAATGGATTTTAAAGGAGAGAAAGAGACTAGAAGCAAAGAAGCCATGTTGGAGGCTATTGTGATGCTCTAGACAAAAGAAGATCCATGGGTGACCTAGGGTAGTGAGTGTGTAAATAAGAAGGAGTTAGATGGAAGAGATGTTGAGAAAGTAGGAGAAAGTTGGAAGATACTTGGCAACTGATTAGACAAGAGGGGTGAAGGAGAAAGAGAGGCTAGGATGGCATTGAGGTTGAGAAGCTGGAAGTCCATAAGGATCACCAGATCATCAATCTAGGAGCTGGAAGGGACCTCAGACACCATCTAGTTCATTACCTTTATTTTACAGCTCAAGAAACTGAGGCCCAGGGAGGTTATGTGACTTACCCAAGGTTACACTGGTAGTGGGCCATCAGAGGTGGGATTTGAACCCAGATCTTCTGACTCCAGAACCAGTGCTCTGTTCACCACATTGCATTGCTTTGTCTTATGATTCCAAATAGAAACCAGGAAGGCTGCAAGAGGGGTGAGTTGAGTGGGGAGTTAGAGGAATTCTGTTTTGGCCATATTGAGTTTGAGATGCTTATGGGGCAGCCAGACAAAGATTTCCAACTGACAGCTGGTGAGGTCGAACTGAAGATAAGGAAAGAGAAGTCTGAAAAGAGAAGGTCCTTCAGCCTCTGGTCCCAGGAGCTCATCCAGATCCTACCTTGGGCCCTGGCTACTCTAGGTTGCATATCTATTCCTTCTCCCCCAGAGGTTCAAGAACCAGGGAGGATGTTCCAACCTGATTACTCCTGGGATCAAAAATCTCCATTGATGGGTAGAGGGTGGCTATAGGACTAAAAGATCGCCAATTCACACAAATAACAGTGATCTTCATCAACAGGACTACTAGAGGCATCATTTTCTCATGAAATGACTATTCCTTAACCAGACTGATTTTTTTCTCTGCTCTTTTCTAAAAGCTCCAACGCAAAAATGCTATACCTTGCACATAGTAGGTATTCCAAAAAAAATGAGGGAAATTGATAGCACAAAGACTTGCTGCAGTGAATGAATGGATATCAATTGTGAAAGCAGCTCCATTTCAGCATCATTATTTACTGGAATTGTCCTCTGGACACCCTTTTCATTTATATCCATGTTAGGCTTGGCTGTCTCAAGTTGTAAATATACCCTTAAGTCCTGAGACATTTCCCCATCTATCAAAAGTGAAAAAAATAAAGGAGTTGGGATTTGTTTTGTCACCTCTATAGCCCATGTTACATTCAATTGCCAGATTAACCATCAGAAAATCTAATTTCCCCTATTTAGTTTTTCACTTTCTTCTGTATCGATCCTCTGGGTCTAATAATATTCATTTATTCAACAAGGTTTTATGAGTCCCTGATGCATTTGAGAGGTGCTACAAGGGCAAGAAAGAGACTGCTGCAAAGCCATATATGCTGCAGACCTTGTTTAGTCTAGTTGGGTTAACACAAATGCTATTCACAGTGAGTTACTTAAGCTCAGTCCTACTATGGGACTCTTCAAGTCTGCTATGCTCGTTACCTTCACTTTATCTCTATGGATTCTCCCCTCCATCCCTAACACCTGACTTCCATTTTCACTACTAGAGAGCAGCTGCTTTCTCCATTGTTACCAGTGATCTCGATGGCCAAATGTTCCTTGATCTTGACATAGGAGCCCGGCAACCCACCTTCTCCTTCACAAAACTCCTGCCTTGGCTTCTGTGGTACTGCATTGGTCCATTCATTTCAAGTCAACTACGTTCCCCTCAACAAACTCTTCTCCTTCTTCCTCTCTGACCACACCCTTTTGTGGCAATTGTTGGACTCCTCAGTCCTAAAATCCAAGTGATCGCTGAGGTTCTCTTCTGAGTCCAACATATCTTCTCTTCCTCTAGTTTTTGCTCTAATGATCTCTTCTGGTGCCATGACTTTTTGCCTCTATGCAGATGTTTCCCCTACAACTAACTCTACCCAAACCCCTCTCTGCTCCATTCATTTTCTAAGGTGAAGCAATGAAATGAGGAATCTCCATCAAAATTCACTTTTAAAGTGACTTGAAATACTAGTCCATTGAGTGAGGAAACAACTCATCCTTTTCAGCAATTTGTATTTGGAGCATCTAAAGGTAGGATTAGACCTCAGGAGAGCAGGAACACCACCAGTGTGTTTGGTCAGGAAGCTGTCAGAGAGTTAAGTTCTGTCAAAAGCACAACTTTATCCAAACTCATTTAGAGGGAAGAGAAGCTGTGGTGTGTGTGTGTGTGTGTGTGTGTGTGTGTGTGTGTGTGTGTGTGTGTGTGTGTGTGTGTGTGTTTTGTTCTGGTTTTTCCCCTGTTGACTGAACTGTGTTCCGGCTGGGTAGAAAGATAATTGTCCTTACAGCAGGCTTGTCTCCTGTTACCACCATCTAAATGTGAAGGATTACCAATTTGGCTCTTCATAGAGAGTGTGGGGCTGATGGAGTGCCTGTCCTCAGTCCAAACAGATGTCACATTTCCAGTGGTAAATGGGAAAACAATTTGGGTTGCCAGGCTGGGTGGTAAGGACTGGAGAGGCAACATATTGGTCTGGGGTAGCACAGCTCAGAGTTGGAGATGCCAGTGGGCAGAGCCCCTAGAGCAGGCTCCCTCTAAACTCTAAAGGAGAGAAATGGAATGTTCACTAATAGCCTTCTGTCGATCACCCAAAGCCAAGGGGTGAAACAAATCAATGCCGTTCTTTTCCCTACGATCACAAATTGAGTACATCTAGGGTGAAGGCTTTTAAGATGTACGTCCTTCATGAGACCAGGCAAGCTGTGCAGACTGAAGATGAGAGGAAGGGGGTGGGTGGGTGGTAGAGCAGCCGTCTCCCTCCAAGCCAAAGGAAGTTATCCCTCTCTGATATCCCCATCGCCTTCCCCATTGACCTTTGCCCCTCTCCCAAGTGCGAATTAACTTACTCCCAGGGTTGCCTGTGTCTGGTCTGCTTACAACCTCACTGACCTTGAGCAATGCCCACGAGCTATTCGATGGGGGGATGGAATGCCAATATTGGTAAGATTTCAGATTCAGCTGGCTATGGCAGTGTCTGGAAAATGGCAAAGAATTCCCCATTTGATCTCCTGAATGTGCCTTAACACCCCCTCCCACCATTCGATTTCCTGGATATGTCCAATACTCGTCCCCACCATCCCTTAGCAGTAAGTGGTGGAGGATGTCTTTTGGGGATCTATTTCTTTAATGGAGGCAGAGATTCTATGCAGACTGTGCCTGAGGTCGTCTCACTAGGACTCTGGCACAGTCAGTCTGCAGCTGCCACCTGAGAGCTGGGAGGAATCATACAGACCCAGAATTCCCTGTAGAAGAGAACCAACAATTGGGTACCTTTCTCTGAATTTGCAAAACTGTTAGATTTATTCATAAATTACCAAATCCCAAAATAGCAGAGCTGGAAGCAACCTAGAGAGCATCTGGCCTGATCCCTCCATTCTGCAGAGGAGGAAACCAACACCCAGAGACAGAGAAGGACTGGTCGGTGGGAAAGTCTGGTCTTTTGTCTCCCATTCAGGTCACCCCAGGAGAGTTTCGAAGGTCCTCACTGCCACCATTTTCCCTCTCTGTGATTTGTCACCACCTCAGGGAGACAGTAGCAGAGTCAGGACTTGCTATGGAGAGGCATTCTAGACAGTAAACATGGCTCCCTGGTAAGCTCCAGCAAGGTTTAAAGGAGTGCCAGTAAATCACTTCAATAGTGAATTCTAACTTTTCTATCTACCTGTGCTCATTAAGCACACAGTCACAGAAATTTGAACTGCGAGGTCTAATTAGAAAGAGAATTACAATTTCAAATTCGCGAAAAGTGTAGAGGTCCCACGATCTCTTGGTCATCTCATTTGGATGTAACAAGAGGAAGCAGCTCTTCCCGAGGGAGCGTGAGCCCTCTTTGGAAACCAAGCTGAAGATATTTCACAATTCTTAGCCAGTAATACAAGAGAGGTCTCTGTCGATTTCTCGTATTCCTCCTATGGCATTGCTTCATAATTAAAGCAAAGAATAGGCAATTTGAAAATGTAAATATCCGTGTTAGCACAGAAAATGCATTTTCGCCCAGGAATGCAGTTCACCAATTGGTTGCCTCACACGTTTCCTAAGGAGCAACCGGAGCCAATTTGATCATAAACAGCTCAAGAATTCAATCATCGCCTCTTTGAACCTCCGTCTATGTGACGACAAAACCCCAAAGTGACGAATCGGCCCCTCGTTTTTTCTCCTTGATGATACACAAGTTGGACTGATTTTCTCCTCTGTGTTTACCTGTGTGGTGCTGATGCCTATCTGAACATGATCAAGAAAGGTAGAAGAGGCTTCTGGGCAGCCCAAATGGCTATGCAATAAAACTTATGGATATCATTCATAGGAGAATCCCCTGGGAACATGCTCAGAACCCATTTACTTTGGTTTACACACATTTCTAACGATTCTGAAGATCTTGTCTCTGAACCTAGAGATTATATGTGCGGACCTCAATGGGCTGCTCAAGGGGAGATGTAGAAAACAAAAACTATGAAAAGCCAAAACAGGAACTAAGAAATTCAGCAACCTGAGGGTATTCACTATGGAGCAAATCGTTCTATGTATCTCAGTAGGTGCTGAGGGCATCATCGTATTAGGTTCCATATCTTTAAAGTCAGACTTCACTACTTGACCATTTCAAACCCCTCTTGGTGAAGTCATGTTGATTCTCTGCTCATCACTTCCTGTTCTCATCACTTTCTCAAAGCAGTGGAGTGATTTGTCCATTTCACTTTGAGCATCCTTGAAAAACCAATCGCTTACATGGGAAAATCATGGCTGGGAATAGGACACATTCCAGATTTATGGCAAACTTGTCTAAAGCCTCGGTTTGGGTTCTGCATGTTCTTTTGGATTCTTCATAGGATGTCTTTTCTTTAGCAAACAAAATATAAATCAGCCTTGTCTATTGGTTACTCATTTTACTACTGAAACCTTAGAGAAAACCAACATGAATTTCCCAATAGGCAGTTTTCAGAGGAAGAAATCAAAGCTATCAATAGCCACATGAAAAATGTTCTAGGTCACTAACAATTAGAGAAGCGAAAATTAAAAGGACTCTCAGTACTACCTCACTACTGCCAGATGGACTAAGATGGCCAAAAAGGACAATACCAAACGCTGGATGGGGCTATAGAAGAACAGGTATCCTGATGGATGCAATGTTGGTGGAACTCTTTATTCGGCCAGTCATTATGGAAAGCAATTTGGAACTAGACCAGAAAGCTATTAAACTGTGCGTACCCTTTCAACCATGATACTGCTACTAGGTCTGTACCCCAAAAAGATCAAGAAAAGAGGAAAAGGACCGATAGGTACAAACATATTTAAAGTAGCTCTTTCTGTGGTAGCAAAGAGTAGGAAGCCAAGGGGATGCCCACCAGTCCGGGCTGGCTGAACAAATGATGGTATCTGAATGTGATGGAATACTGCTGTGCTAAAAGAAATTATGGAGACAGTTTCTGAAAATCTGCTAATGTTAAAATTTCTATGAAACTGGTGCAAAGTGAAGTGAGCACAAAGTGACTAAGAAAACAATTTATACAGTCACAACAAGCTCATAAAGACGGTCAGCTCCTAATTATTTTGTAACTTTTAACTTTGATCAATACAGTGGCCAACCACCAATCCAAAGGACTCGTAAAGAAACATGCTATCCACTTGCAGACAAAGGACTGATGGAGGTAGGGTGAAGCACGTTTTCTTCTCTATTTTTCTTGGCCTTTTTTTTTCTTGGAACGTGGCTAATGTAGACATTTGTTCTGCATGTCTCTACATATTTGTAATGAGTTCTATTTTTCTTGCCTTCTCAATGGGTGGGAAGGGGACAAGGAAAGGGAGCAAATTTGGAACTGAGAATAAAATCGAATTGAGGACCAAAAAACAAACAAAGCAAATCTCCTGAAATTGTGCTCATTTTGAAAGTACCTTCCATTTAGCACTGCAGGGGATAGTAAGAAAAAAGAAGTCAGAGCCCTACTTTCCAGATGAAGACAGAGAGGACGATCTGTTAAGGCGCTGTGTTGTATAGTTTCGTTCATTAAATGAGTCTTCGCTGAATGCCAACTACACGAGGGCCCTGGGATAGGCACTGCGGGGGTTGGCATCTGTCCTAAAAGCGTTTCCAGGGGGGAGAAAAGCCATATACATGGAAAATGAAACAATACAGCAGTTAGACATACTTTGTCACCACCTATTGTGTAGACATCTGAACTTGCCTCCTAATTGGATCCCAGGTTTCCAAACTCTCCTTTCTCCAATTTACCCTCCACATAGTTGACACAAGAATCTTCCTAAAGCTCACTTTATAGATGAGGAAACTGAGGTCAACACCTCCAATGTCATTCCATCCAGCTCTAAATTAATGTTCTGATGTGATAAGGAACCAGTATGGAAGTCCCTCAGTTGTATAGGGTTCTTGGCTTGTCCCCAGTTCTTAGAAAGTGCTTGACACATAGTAGGTGCCTAATATACATCATGTATTTAGATCTCCATTTGTTAATTTTAGTCAACCAACATTTATTTTCTGGTTACTACTGGCAGGACCCTGTATATCCTCTGTGGGGAAATTACAGTGATAAATAGAACATACTACCCTATAAGGGTAGACAAGTAATCTTGTCTTTATATTTTGGACAGCTAGGCACAATGTATCGGATAGAGTGCTGGACTTGGATTCAGAAAGACACAAGTTCAAATCCTGCCTCAGACATTCATTAGTGGTGTGACTCTAGGAAAATCACTTAATCTCTTTTGTACCTCAGTTTTCTCACCTGTAAAATGAGGATAACAATAGCATCTACTTCACAAGATTGTTGTGAGAATCAAATGAGAAGATAACATACCTCCTATCTTTCTATTTTTCCTAAAAGTTTCTCCTTCTGCCCCACTCTGCAGTACAGTGACTCTGGCCTCCTCCTTGCTGTTTCTCCATCTTATGACTTTTTTTTCATTTTCACTGACTGTTCCCCATGCCTGGAATGCTCTCCCTCCTGAGCTCTGCCTCCTGGTTTTGCTGACTTACTTCAAGCCTCAACTATAATCCTCCCTTCTACAAGAAGCATTTCGTGATCCCCTTCCCTCTGTGGGTTACTGATTATCTCCAGTATAAATCTTTGTTGTTTTTTAGTCATTGCATTCACATCTGACTCTCTGGGACCTTATTTGAGGTTTTCTTTTCTTTTTTTGTTCCTGTCTTTTATTTTTTTATTTTTTAAACATTTATTAATATTTATTTTTTAGAAAAGTTAACATGGTTACATAATTCATGCTCTTACTTTCCCCTTCACCCCCCGAGCTCCACCTCCCATGGCTGATGCATATATCACTGGTTTTAACATTTGTCATTGATCAAGACCTATTTCCAAATTGCTGAAAGTTGCCTTGGTGTGGTCGTTTCGAGTCTACATCCCTAATCATGTCCGCCTCAACCCATGTGTTCAAGCAGTTGTTTTTCTTCTGTTTCCACTCCTGCAGTTCTTCCTCTGAACGTGGGTAGCATTCTTTTCCATAAATCCCTCAGAATTGTTCTGGGTCATTGCATTGCTGCTGGTACAGAAGTCCATTACATTCTATTTTACCACAGTATATCAGTCTCTGTGTACAGTGTTCTTCTGGCTCTGCTCCTTTCGCTCTGCATCTGTTCCTGGAGGTCTTTCCAGTTCACATGGAATTCCTCCAGTTTATTATTCCTTTGAGCACAATAGTATTCCATCATCATCAGATACCACAATTTGTTCAGTCATTCCCCAATTGAAGGGCATACCCTCATTTTCCAGTTTTTTGCCACCACAAAAAGCGCAGCTATAAATATTTTCATACAAGTCTGTTTATCTATGATCTCTTTGGGGTACAAACCCAACAATGGTATGGCTGGATCAAAGGGCAGGCATTCTTTTATAGCCCTTTGAGCATAGTTCCAAATTGCCATCCAGAATTGTTGGATCAGTTCACAACTCCACCAGCAATGCATTAATGTCCTAATATTGTCACATCCCCTCCAGCATTCATTACTCTCCCCTTCTTTCATTTTAGCCAATCTGCTAGGTGT
>NC_058136.1:57407424-57417742 GCF_016433145.1 Gracilinanus agilis | reverse complement strand
CCCTCTCACACACACACACACACACACACACACACACACACACCAGATCCTAGAACCTAAAAGCATCTGCTTTCATTAATCTAAGGTAAGAAAGAAAAGGGAGAAACTGCCTTGAGGAATAAGGAGAAGGGCCACACATCATTATGGCCAGGAGCTAGACTTCTCAGACAGCTTTCAGACTGAGCTTTCTGTGGGTCCTGCTAGCGGCTCTCTTCTTGAGAGGAGAAAATAAACAACACAAATTGTTTTCTAGATAGAAAGTGTAAAGTCAAAGCATCTCCTGTAAATGAGAGTACATACATTTGAACCAGGAAATCCATTTTTCTTCAGATGGTGTGTTTGCATCAAAATGACTTATCAGGCTCATTTTGGTCAGCATATCTGCTCCCTAAAATGATAATATAGGAAAACAAGAGGATCATGGTTCATGAATAAAAGATATTGGTCAATGTCATATTTTGATTGGAATTGGTTTTATTTTGCCAGGATAGGAGAGGAAGCCTTCCATAATTAAAATGAGTAGTGCTGGGTATTTGATTGCTAGCCTCCACCATATTGCATAAATGGGGGGGACACACTATGCAAACTGACTGTTGTTTTGTTTGTTTCTATTGAGGCAGCTTCTCCGTATGTTGGCCCACGGCTCAGAGTGATTCTTCCTCTAACTCAATGGAAATAGCTGGTCTAACTGGCCTGTGGCTAAGAATACTGAAACCTCTTTCTCCTGGATTTTCTTCCCTACTTTTCCTTCCCCTTTTTCCATGTTACTCCACTATAACTTTCTGGCTTCCATTCATCGCCTCTGTTTTTCTTGCAAACAGTTTTTAATAAATCCCCAGAACAAAATCTTGTTCACCCTGTCCTAGTGGCTCTGCCTCTTGGCACCTTGTTCTGCCCTTTTACATGGGTGAGAACCTGTCACTATTATTCCTCCTACATCAACAGTATGAAGATTTTACCTGCTTTGGAGGAGGGAGGAAGAGGAATAATAGAGGAGGGACAGTTGTGGGCTAATCTCCTTTACATAGTTGGTGAATAAATGAAAAAGTTGGAGAACTACTGTTCTCAATTAATTCTTACAAAGGGCATCATCTCTGGCTCTGAGACTCCAATGGCGCAGTATTGCTTTTCACGGTCCATCAATCAGGGATGTTAGTAGGGATGGAAGCAAAGCTTGAAATAAAGCTCCAACTTAGATAGTCTAGTCATGCTGCTTAGAGATTTATTTGAGTGACAGTACATTTAAAGATCAGTAAAATGCCTACAGCAGTTTCAGTCACTTGAACTTGTGAAATTGCTGCTGTTTTCCTTTTTTTCTCTCTTCTCTTGGCCTTTTTGTGTGTGGCAAAAGACAGATTTGCTATCAACCTCCTGAAATTTTAACATTTCCATTAATACTCAGAATATGCTCCATCGGATACCTAATGTTATAGCTTTGTCTCGAATGTGAAATCTTCACAGGTTTTCCTTTTGCTTGAACAAAATTAAGGACTCTCTTCAGAGGGCCAAGAGAGGCATTAAGAACCACATTTTGGGAGGGCAGAACACACTGGAGGCTTGGTTGGGCATGATCACTTTATCTTAAAGGGGGGGGGGAATTCCAGAAAATGTAATTGAAGAAAAACTGTTCTTTTTGTGAAAGTAATAACAATTTTTGTTCCAAAGAATTCCTGACAAAGCCTGGTTTTTATGTTCCCCATGCTGGCCATAGAATTTAGTGAGACTTGTATGGCACAAGATCGGGAGGGGGCTTCTTATAGAATTTGCCCCTGGGTTCCTGGGAGACTTGGTGTGAATCACTTAGCTAGTTCTCTTCCTTGTTTCTTCATATGTGAAGAAAATAAAGAACAGCATCAGAGAGAATGCTTCCAACCATCTAGATGTGTCTAAAGAAAAGGAAAAAAGGAATCTCAAATGATTTGGGACTTTCTAGACCTCAAGAGCTTCCTACTTGTGGATTGAGACATGGTCTACACAGAGAAAGCAAAACAGATGCTTGACTAGGAATGGTCTTCGAATACTCATTTCTTGGTGGGGCTGAAGGATAGAGGAGAATGTACTTAACAATCAAAGAAAACCACTCACATATATCTGCCAAGTAGGAGGTCAGGATGGTAGCAGCCAGGGAGTGCAAAGCAATTGCTAATGTTGAGCAGTGAGAATAGGGAGATAATTAAATTCAATTAAATAAAGCCTCATTTGTAATTGTATTTCTGCTGGAGACCCTTTCAGAAAAGACAACTGGGAGGCAACTTCTGTTTGTGGGAATCTGCTCAAGAGTTGGATCTAACATTGTAGCATTAAAAAAATTGTCTGCTAAAATACTTTGTGTCATTAATGACACTATCAACATCCCCAATGCAATGAACAAATGCAGTCAAAGGGAACTTCATCTCAGAAATTCACCCCGAAGAGTTCACCACAAGAGCTTTTGATAAGAAGGACCAAAGACCAAGGATCTCACATCCAACAAACATGAATGGCAAAGGGGATTCCTCAGTGACCTAATGAAATATGCTCCCTCTGTGTTTCTACCAGTGCCAGGTAATAGCAACGTTCATGCCAAATGGAAATCATCTTCTTTCCTAAGCAGGTAGTGAAAGAACTAGAGGATGGTCTCTCAGTACCTCAAGTTAACAGAGAATGGGAAAGAGGTGGATCCTCTTAGGAAAAATATTATTTCTTGTGTTCCACAGAAAAGTGATGTAGAGCCAAAGGAAACATCAAGGGAGAGTACTATGAGTAATGGTTAGTAAAAGAAGAGATGAGAAGTGGTCACAGGAGATTCCTTACTGGGATGTACTAAGCTGGATATTTGTCATCCTAACATAAGTAGTACAAAAGCTATCTGGGTTCATGGGGCATCTCTGAAGAACCTGACGGAGGGCCTTCCAAGACTCATCAAAACTGACCACCAAAGATTCCTGAGAATGGATTGATTGGTTTTGTTGAATTCTTCTCTTTTTCCTTTTTCTTTTTCTTGAGGAAATATCCTTTGGTATATTGGATTGATCTCTGAGAATGGGAGTTGGAGAAATTTAGGTGATAGGCAAATAAAAGGTACCTGTGAAATTTCATTTTAGAAATATCGTATGGGATTCTGTCAGGACACTTTCCAAATCTGTCATAGTTCTTCCTATAATTTCAAAAGCGTACATTGACCGGGATTCATAGGTCTTAATTTTTTGGGCATGTTCATCCCCTTCTTCTTTGATGTCTGAGTGCCAGTAAATCTCTTACTTTTTTTAGCCACTGTCTTCTGCTGTATATTTATATACCTGGAGGAAACCAGTATCTTCACGGGGATCAATCACTTTCATCCATTGGTGTTGTGTGGTCTCCAGATTCCAGCTCAAAATCCTCCATGTCATGTAATGACAATAAGATCTTGATATCACTGGGAATAGATTCCATGAGATGAAGGAGCTAGCTACTAGATGTGGGGTTTGAGTGGAGTCCTATAGCTTTATGTCATCCATATGTGCCAAGTGTTTCAGAAGACACTTTGTTTCAATTGTTCTTTAATGTGGAAGTCATACATAGTTCTTTTTAGGAGAGACGAAGTCTAGGCAGAATAATAAAGGGCTTATACTGCCCCAGAGAAAGATGCCACATTTTAGTCCAGTTCTTCTTGAAATAATCTTGGGGGAAGCATGTTTGAAATAGTGAACAATTTTCTATGTGAACAGCAAATACTGTAGCATTCTTGCTATAATTGAGTCGTTTCATGTATTTACAATACAATCATAGGGCAGCTCTAGGCTGACTCTCCCAACTCACATTTTATTTATTTCATTCCTTTTCGTTTGTTTACATCTGCCTCCTCCCCACTTACCTCAGTGCTTCAAATGCCTCTCTTTTATTGAATGGTCATCTTTTTCACTGACGATTATGATTGGGTTTGCATAATGTGTCATTCACTGTGTATTGTTTTTAGAATATATAATTCCATCTCCTTCTGCATTTTATAGCAGATGCTGAATAGTCTGTGGTGATTTGAATTTCCCTTCCTTTATATTTACAGGTTTTTCCTCTTGGTCTCCTGCAGACTTTGTTTCTTGTCACTGGAACTATTAAATTTAACAACTATAAATCTTAGAGTTTGAAGCATGGATTTTTTCTTGAATCTGTATCATTTCAATTGCTGCTTTGTTTTCTATATTCAAGAATTTCTGGAAAATTCTCTCTAGTTCTTGCATTATGGTATTCAAGGTTTTTAAACTTGTATTCTTCTGGGAGAGCTGTGATGCTTTAAATGTCTTAGTATTCATCATCTCTCTTAATTTGAGTATCTTCTCTATTGACTTATCTGCTTTTATTTTAGGTTTTTCGATAGACTTTTTCCTCTTGAAATCTCTAGTGCTTATAAACTTTTTTCCTTATGTTTCCCTGTTGCTCACTTTCTGAATCATACCCCTGCCCACTCCCCACACTCTTTCTTGGTGAAGTTTTCTCTAGGAGTTGTACTGTGGTCTTCCTCAGCCTCTTCCCACATTGGAGAATTTACTTTTCATTGGTCTTGATCTCTGTCTCAAATGGCCGCTGGGTGGAGGAGAGGGGATAGGATTGACACTTGCTGGATTCCAGTCCCCTTTTGTTTAGGCCCAGGGCAGCAACTGATGGCTTGTCTCCCCACTGGTTCCCACAATTCTTTAGTTCTCTGGCTTAGTTGAATCAGCATCTGCTGTTTTTGGTGAAATTGGAAGTGAGGAAGCCATTCTGGCTAAAGCTTCTGCAATCTAGGACTTCTGTAGGGGCCACCATTCCTAGATAAGTATCTGCTGACCATTGCAATGGATGATGAGGGAAGAGTAGAGGTGAGGGATGTCAGCAGATATTCTGAAGCAGCATAAGATAAGAATGTCTTTAGCGAGTTCCAAAGCAAAAACCTATAAGTCATTTAATTTGTTCTGACAGAATATGGAGACTGGTAGAAGAATGAACCTGAATGAGCAAGTTAAGTGTTACCATTCCCCACTATTAATTCAGAAGTCCGTTACCTCATTGAGTTTCTTCCTTTTGAGATTTCCTTCAGAGTTAATAAGAACTAGAGAAAATACCTAGACCTCCATCTTGTTGGTCACATGACCTGGGAACATTCTCTCTTCTTTTTTAAAGATTCCTTGGATCTTTAGTTCTTATGGCATAGCAGTCAAACAGTGGATGTGGGTACAGTGGGCCTCTAATGTTCCCTAATAATTGATTAGAATGCTAGTTATGCATGCTCTGAGGCAGGAAAAGGAACCTTACCCCAAAGGGAGCTACCAGTGAGGAAACCCCCTTTACTAATACATATCAGTACCTAGCTTGCAACTTAGAGTCTTAGAAAGTTACCTGGTTTACTAAGAAGTGAAATGACTTGCTTGGAGTCATACAGCAAGTCTTTTACATGTAGGATATGACCCTAGGTCTTCCTGATTCCACAGTCCATTCTCTAACTACTATACAGCATTACCTTTCACATTATTGTTATTATTACAATTAGGGCATCAATCTGGAAGGGATAGCTATATTGAAGAGTCAGGATCCAAAAAAATCTTGACAATCTGGAATATTGTGCTGCTTTAATATACTTAAATTTAATAGAAGAAAATAAAAAAATCTGGTATGCTCCAAGATACAAAACTCAATTTTTAAGTCCAAGATGGGGGGAAGGCCTGACCAGATAGTCATTTAGTTGAAAACAAACTGGAGTTCTTCATAGATGGCAAACTTGACAGTGTGATTTTTTTCAGTCTAAAAAGTTAATACAAAGTCTATAAGAGGTGAGTGGGTAAGATGGCCTCTGTAGTTGCTTCTGGATCTAGATATGATCCTCTGAATCAGGGGAGCTGATAGGCCCACCATTCTGGATATAATGTTCCATTCCGGGCACCACATTCCCTTTTTTTAAAACTTGTCCTCTATTTTTAAAATATATTTTATTTATGTAATTAAATCATTCCTAGTTTCGTGTAAAATAATTTTAATATTCATTTTTAAAATTTTGAGTTCCAAATTCTCTTCCTCTCTCTTGTACTTCTCTTATCCCTTGAGAAAGCAAGCAATGTGATATCAATTATACATGTGAAGTCACACAAAACACATTTTCATTTTAGCCATGTTTCAAATATGCACATACACATACACATACACATAAACACACAAATACATATCCCAAGAAAAAGACAGTTTTAAAGTATCTTCAATCTGCCCTCAGAGTTCATCAGTTGTCTCTCTGGAGGTGGAGAGCATTTTTCATCCTGAATTCTTCAGAATTGTCTCGAATCCTTGCATTGATCAGAATAGCCAAGTTTTTTAGAGCTGATCATGCTTACAATATTACTGTTACCATGAGCAATGTTTTCCTGGTTCTACTCAATTCACTTTGTATTAGTTCATATAAGTTTTTCTATATTTTGGATATAAGATTTTTCAAGTTTTTCTGAAAATCCTGCTCTTTGTTTCTGATAGCATTCTATCTCAATCATATATCCCAACTATTTTAGCCATTCTCCAATTGATAGGCATCCCTTCCATTTCCAGTTGTTTGCCACCACAAAGAAATCTGCTATAAACATTTTTGTGCAAACAAAAGGTCCTTTTCAAATTTTCTTTGATCTCTTTTGATATATACCTACTAGTGTAATTAATGGGTGAAGAGGTATTTGTAGTCCTTTAGGCATAGTTCCAAATTGTTCTCCATGATGGTTGAATTAGTTCACAATTTCACCAACAGTGCATTGATGTCCCTTTTTTGTTCCACATCACCTCCAGCAATTGTTTTCCTTTGCTGTCCTATTAACCAATCTGATAGGTGTTAGGCAGCATCTCAGAATTGTTTTAATTTGCATTTCTCTAATCAGTAGAGATTTAGAAGATATTTTTTGTGTGACTATTGATAGCTACAATTTCTTCTTCTGAAAACTGCTTATTTGTATCTTTTGCTTTCATCTCAATTGGGATATGGCTTATATTTTTATAAATCTGGTTCAGTTTCCTATACATTTGAGAAATAAGGCCTTTATCAGAGAAACTTGCTGAAAAAATTCCTCCATTTCAAATTTCCTTCTAATTTTGGCTACATTAGTTTTGTTTGTGTGAAATCTTTTTAAATTTCATATAATCAAAATTATCTTTTTTATTTCCCATGATTCTTTCTGTTTCCTGTTTGGCAATAAGTTCTTCTCTTATTCATAAATCTAATGGGTATATTTTTCCATGTTTCCCTAATTTACTTATGATATCACCCTGTATGTCCAAATTATTTTTCCATTTTTACCTAATCTTGATATACAGTGTAAGATACCAGTCTATGCCTAGTTTCTCCCAAATTGCTTTCCATTTTTTCTGGCAACTTTTTTTCAAATGATGAGTTTTTGCACCAAACGCTTATATCTTTGGATTTAGCAAAAACTAAATTACTGTGGTCATTTACTACTGTATATTTTGTACCTAACCTATTCCATTGATCTACCATTCTATTTCTTGGTCAATATCAGAGGGTTTTTTTGTGATTACTGATTTATAATATAGTTTGGAATCTGGTATTTCTAGGCTACCTTTCTTCACTTTTTTCCATTGATTCCTTGGATGCCACATTCCAAAAAAGGACATTGACAGAGCTTAACATATCTAAAAGAGAATGATACAAAACTATGAGGGGACTCAGAACCATGTTACTTGAGGATCAGTTGAGGAAATTCACAGTATTTCCCGGAAATAAGAAGACTTTGGGATAGTAGCAAAGGGCAGTATGATAGTTGTCATCAAGGATGTGTATGACCACGTGTAGAAAATGGAAGTGGCCTTGCTCTGCCTCAGAAATTCTAGTGGGCAAAACTAGGAGCAGTGGGTAGAAATTATGTAAAGGAAGATTTGGGTTCAAAGTAAAGAAAATGTCTTAATATTTGGAGCTTCCCACATGGAGAGTATCCTACCTGTCCTGCTAGAGGATACCTCCTAGCTGAAGAGACAGAGGAGGCTAGATAATGTGCACTCCTTCAGGGTGTCATGGAGAGGATTTCATTGGACTTTGTAGCTATTGGTGTGCTTCCAACTTGGAGATTTGGAGAAGCATTCTGGATGTTGAAAATGGTAGGTTCAATCATGCCAACTTTCTGTGTTTTCTGAGTAAATTGTTGAGCCAGAGAAGACAACCTGACCTGTGACCATGTAGATATACTATAATATGGTTATGC
Source organism: Gracilinanus agilis (assembly GCF_016433145.1). NCBI lineage: Eukaryota > Metazoa > Chordata > Mammalia > Didelphimorphia > Didelphidae > Gracilinanus > Gracilinanus agilis. The sequence continues at coordinate 57,409,562 of NC_058136.1, read as the reverse complement.
AAATATAGAACATATTAAGATATACACTATCATGAGAGATTCATAAATTCCAAAAAAAGCTACCCCAAAGTAGGTTTACATTTGTATTACTACAGCTGACATTTCTATCCATTGGGCAAATCAGCCAGAAAGCCTAGGAGCCTAAGCCAGAGGGAGGAAATGGGCAAATCACTCTGGCTGGGTTTAATGTAGTGGAAATTTTCATTTCTAGTAGGAAAGAAATGTGATATAAGTTAATTTAGTTAAGAATTAAATGAACCATTTTGGGGCCATGTCATTGACCATTGAGTCACCACTTCCATCTTTCTGTCTTATAAATTTCTTTGGGTTCTTGTAGGGGGGAAATGGAAGGCAAGATTTGGAAATTCAGATGCAAATATGTCAGGGTAGAGAGGCTTAAGTATTTAACTTTCTTTTCCTAGAACCCAAACGATTCCTCTAAGAAGCAAAAATTCTTAACTTGCTAAAGATCAGTTCTTGAAATTGGGAAGGATTGTGTATAAGGGAAAGAACAGTCTCTAAAGCTTCCTTGCTTAAGCCTTCCTATTGTTTTTTGGGTTTGGGGGGATTTTTGCAAATGTCCAACTAACTTTTGGACTAGAAGAAGGAAAGCCAGTTATCTAGGTTGAAAATGAATAAGCCAACTGCCAATTGCTTGCTTTCCTTCCTATCTGCCTGGCCTTTTCTCTTTTGGCTAAAGAAAATCCAAATTGCTAAAGGTTGAGAAAATCGAGAAGAACGTGGGGAGACAGTCTAGAGAAACACAAACGAATGATGCTTCCTTTAATCTGGACTGGCCTCCTCGAAGTTCTCTTTATCTTGCTTCTCCAGGAAAAAGAGCTTGCTCTCTCCCTACTCGATACTCTTGCTAAGGTGGTAACCAGCTGTCCAAAAGTATGGCCCCAGCCTCAGTGTCAGCCCATACAGGGAACCCTTTTGCCATTCTTTGGTTGGTTCGGACCAATTAATTATCTGAGGTGGGTGACTTTGGAAAGTTCGGTTTCTCTCTTTTCTAGCAGAAGAGTCCATTTTCCTTAGAGCTCTTTCCTCTCTGCTATCCAGAATTTTGATGGAAATAAATTCCTGTTTTCAATAAACTAGTTAAAATAGATGATTGGTCTGAATGGCCCATCAGGCATATATTTCCTCAGGCTACTTAGACCATTAGAACAGCTGTTGACAGTAACTAAGAGTCACACCTTGTCAGATCTGGGGTTGGTAGTCTAATAATGGACTTAGCAGGTCACAGAAGTGTCCGGTGAAAGTAATCACACCCCTTTAGCGAATTAATTTTAAAATTAATTCTATATATTCCTCTTCTCAGAAAACAAGAATGGGACACGCTTTGTTGCTAGTAATAATTCTGTGCCTTCTCCATTCTAGCTTTAGAGTATTGGAAGGAATGCTGAATTTCCTGTCGAGTCTTATGAGACCACCAGCAGACTTGCTGGCCAAAAAGAATTTCACTAAACTTGTGGAACTGAATAGCCAAACCATTTGAGTGAGTTGGGAGAAACGAGGCTCTAAAGAAATCTGAGAATGTGAAACGGTGCTGACTTTCGGACTCTACTGCGGATACCAAGAAAAGAAATTATTGAGGGAAAGAGTCTTTATATGAAAAGAACTACTCATGGGAAGGGAAAGGAATGAACATTTATATGGCACCTCCTGTGGGCCAGGCACTGTACGAAGCCCTTTTGCAAAGTATTATCTCATTTGATCCTCATAAGAAACCTGTGAAGGGGACAGTTAGGTGGCTCAGTGAATTGAGAGACAGGTCTAGAGATGGGAGTCTTAGGTTCAAATTTGGCCACAGATATTTCCTGGCTGTGTGACCCTGGGCAAGTCGCTTAACCCCCATTGCCTTGCCTTTACCATGCTTCTGCCTTATAAGCAATACATAGTATTCATGCTAAGATGGAGGAAAAGTTGTTTTTTTTTTTAAGAATCCTGTGAAGTAGGTGTTATTATTATCCCCATTTTATAGTTGAGTAAACCGAGTCAGACAGAGAATAAGTGACTTGTTTAGGGTCACATAGCCAGTAAATATGGTAAACTACATTCCTGGCTCCAGGCCCAGAGCTCTATTCCCTGTACCACAAGCTGCCTCATGGTTTAGAAGAAAATATAATATAATA
>NC_058136.1:57278652-57402461 GCF_016433145.1 Gracilinanus agilis | reverse complement strand
AGAGAGAGAGAGAGAGAGAGAGAGAGAGAGAGAGAGAGAGAGAGAGAGAGGGAGAGAGGGGGAGAGAGAGAGAGAGAGAGATCCATCTCCATCCACACATTCATATGCATCCATGTGTGCATATCCTTCATCAAGTCTTTGATAGAGTTGGTTTCTCCCTAGTATGGCTTCTATCTCCAAACGTACAAATCTCACCCACCCACATCTTCTCGTCTTTGTACTCCCATAAGTCCACCTAGGATTCCAGAAGCTTTCCCCTAGCTTGTTGTTTGTTTTTACCATTCTTTGGGCACCAGCACCATGCTCATGCTGCTGATCTTTTGCCCATCATACTTGCTGCATGCCCAGCCCAAGACTCTTTGCAATGTTCATTTCCTAGTCTTCTTTGAGGTTGGTGCTCATAATTTCTCCCTGGCACTGTGCGGTAGCCTACTTCTCCCCCCAATGCAGTCCTCTTCAGTTTTGATCTGGAAAAGATGGTGATGTTTCATGATATCTGGCATACAACATCACCAAGAAAACCTCATCTAGGTGACCCTGGGCAAGTCACTTGACCCCCATTGCCCACCCTTACCACTCTTCTGCCTTGGAACCAATACACAGAAGTTAAGGGTTAAAAAAAAATAAAAACAAAAACAAAACTAATTATTCTTTGTGTGAAATTATTTTATGCCTTCATTTCATAAATAAATATTTCCTCTGAAGGCGGAGGTATCTCTATATGGATGTATACATCTAGGAATGAATATATACAACCACATATCATTTATATGTGTAGGTATATAGGTAGATGCACATCTGCAAGCAATATTTGTTCATTCTGCTCGTATGTGTTTGCCGATATGTGCTGCCCGACGAAGTGTTTGTTGGGTGGGCAGGGTATCAGCAAACATACAAACTAAACAAAAAAATCCTGCATGCAGACAGATGGCTTCCCTGGCTTCCTTCAAGGTACAGCTAAAGTCCTACCTTCCTTCTGGAAGAAACTTTTCCGTCCTCCTTAACCATTGGACTTCTCTCCGTGTACATTCTCCCCAGTTTAAACTGTGTATATCGTGTGCCAAGTTACTTGCATCGTGTCTCTCCCATTAGGACGTGACAAGGAAAGGCAGGGCCCGTCTTTTGTCTTTCTTTGTATCCCCGGTTTCCTTAGGACAATGCCTGGCACATAGTAGGTGCTTAACAAATCCTTGTTGACTTGGTGACTAACAGATAAGAGAACTGAGGCTTGCCTGGGTGGGAGGGGGAGGAGGGGAAGTTGCCAACACTCAGGTCTTCTGAATATCAGCCAAGAGCACTTCTGAATATACTATGCAGATATTCCACAAATATGACCAGCCAAATCATGACCAGCAAGGCAGCTAGGTGGCTCAGTGGATAAAGTTCTGGGCCTGGGCTTAGAAAGAGTTCAAATCTGGTCTCAGACCCTTACTAGCTGTGTGACCCTAGGCAAGTCACTTCACCCTGTTTGCCTCGGTTTCCTCATCTGTCAAATGAGCTGGAGAAGGAAATGGAAAAGCAAAACTCTGGTATTTTTGCCAAGAAAACTCCACCTGAGGTCATAAAGATTTGTACACAACTGAAACGACTGAACAGCAATGCGATGACAAGCCAATAAAGAAAAGGAAAAGAAAACTCCTTGTCAACCGCCACGAGCTGTGGTTTCTTACTTGGACCTCGACATTCGCTGGCGCGCTGCTCTCTTGTACTGCTTCTTCTCATAGTCTGTTGCTTAACTCCTCTATGGGAAGCTCTGAGTTTGGAAGGCTTTGCCAGTTGCTCTTCTCCTCAGAGCTAAGATCCAGGATGTCCCAGGTCTGTTTTTTTTCCCCTTGAATTTCCCAGCAGGCAGCAGCCTCTGGAGTTGCCAGCAGCATGGCTCATGCTACAGGAGAAGCTCTCTTGGGGAGCAAAAGCAGCATTCATTTGGATGACAGTGAAATGAAGTCAATATCCCCTAATAAAGGAAATGTTCTTCTGTTAGAAAGAGTTTTCTATTGAGAGCTAATGAGCCAGAGAAAAATATCAATTGTGGGCCACATACAGATAAAAAGGGAATTAAATTCTCTTTTTTCCCCTTTTGTAGAGAGACATGTGAGATGTCTACCCCATCTGCTTTTGAAATGAATAACAAGGAATATTGATCTGAATTCGCAGGACCCCAGGATCATCGATTTAGGCTGCCGGGGACCTCAGAGACCATCCGATCCAAGCCCTTGATTTCACAAATGAGGAACTCGAGGAAGCCCAGAGACAGGAGGTAATTTGGCTAAAGTCACACAGATCATGAGAGACAGAGGAAAGATTCATGCTATGAGGAATGTGAAACCCAGAAATGGGAACTCCAGGGAATGACTCTTGGTTGGAGTTTTCCAATTACTCTCGAAATAGAGAAGCCAAGAGCAGCCCAAGGGGACCAAGGGGGAAGGATGCGTCCTGACTTATAACCGTGACCCAAATCTTACCTTGGGCTGTATGAAATTCATCAATGAACTGAGTAATCTATTTTGCATGACCACACATTTATAATCAAAATCAAATTGCTTGCTTTATCAAGGAATGGAAGGGAGGGAGAGAAGTTGGGACTCAACATCCTGTAAAAGAGGGTGAAATTTTGTTTTTACGTGTAATTAGAAAATAGCAAAATAAATAAAAATAATTCAAAATTAAAAAACGAGATCCATCAATGTTTGGACCACCCCTGGGAAGCGAGTCTGCTCATTTCATATAGTGCATTTCAAGTGCCATGAATTCGCCTTTCAGTCTCTCCCTCTTAATTGTCTTCATCACTTCTCACCTGGACTATCGTAGAGCCTCCTAATTGGTCTCTTTGCTTCTAGTTTCTCTCCTCTTCAATCCATCCTAGAGACAGCTTCCAAATTAATATTCCTACAATATAGGTTAGACCATGTCATCACACTATTAACAATTCTCAGTGGTTCCCTTTTATATCTAGGATATATGGCAAATCCCTCATCCTGGCACCTAAAGCTATCGATAATGTAACTAGCACTTACCATTCTGGACTTCTTTCACATCGCTCTCTTTCAAGCATTCTATGGGCCATCCCATCTGGCCTACTACCACTTTCACAAAGCTATAGCTGCTCGAATCTGCATACCTGTTGAATCCTCTCAATGGAATGTCAGCTTCTTGAGGAAAGGGAAGGAGGAAGGATGGGGAATAAGCATTTGTTAAGCATCTACTTTGTGCCAAGTACTATGAGATGTTATTATCCCCATTATACAGTTGAGGAAACTGAGGCTGACAGATTGAGTGTTTTGCCAAGGATCAAATAGCTATCGCATTGTCTAAGACAGAATTTGAACTCAGGACTTTCTGACTCTAGACCCAAGTAATCTATCCACTGTGCCCCTACATAGTGCATCCGTAGTTTCAAAGAAACCAATGACATGATGGATTGGCAGTGCCTTGACTTGCAGGTGAAGTGGATTTAAGTGAAGCAGAGTTGCACAGTTATCACCTCACTGTCTCTTCCAGAGATGATGAAGTTCAGTGGCCAAACAAAAGTCCCCAGGGTGCAGCGGATGACCTCAGCATGTTCCGTGTCTGAACAGGCCTGCTTCGGCTGCCTCCGTGGCCACTGGAACAAATCATTCTTATCCGTCCATCCCACCGGGAGAAGTCTTCACATGCTTGGGGTAGCCCTAAATTCACCAACCGGTTTGAAGAGCATCAGTTACCTTCAGTGCATACTGGAGCTTCTTGGAGCCATAGGTAAGATTTGGGGAAAAGGTGGAAACCAAAGGTGGTCGAGCATCCCTGAAAAGGGCCCAGTAAACCCTCATTCCAAATGTACCAGTCCCCCGTGCACACCCCATAAACCCACACTTAGCCGTCTCTCAAGGGTCTGATTTTTTTTGTCATGAAATCCCCAGAATCTGGCCTCGTAGCTAACTCAGTGTTTCATGAATGCTTTATTGATATTGAGAAGGTGGCACGGAAGCTCCATAGATCCGTGATAGAGGTAAAAGTGGTTTCTTCCAGCTCTGTATTTAAGGAAACGCTTCCTTCCATAGGGCAGGATCACAAATACAAAAGAGATCTGAGCCTGAAGATGGAAAAAATCAGGGACCAGCTACAAGCTGAGTACAAGAAACTCCACATTCCAAGTGATCCCATGAAGACCACTTTGTGGGAAAGTCCTAGCTGGGAACCGTCATCAACATGACTTTGATTTCACCATATTCAGAACCTCGTAATGAAGTGGTTCTAATTCTCATTGGAATTAAGATGCTCATTTAAACATTGCTGTTCTTTTAGGTCCTCTAAGGTAGAGTCTTTAATTAATGTGACGCCTCTTACGCTTCATTTTCTAGGAAGATTCTACCTCTGGCACACGCTATGGTTTCTTTTCAGTCCGATAAAGCATTTTGCCATCTCCTAATAATTACTGGGAGGCGAGATCACTTGTTTAATATCAGTAATAGGATTTTTAAATGTAATTGTATTTCGGAGTTGAAATGGCCATCCGGCTCTGCGGCTCTCAGGAACCATTTGAGCTCACCTCATGGTAGTGGAATCGAAAGAATTCTATTAAGCAGAATTAAAAAGCATGTCACTGACCTCTTTGTATTTTATTATACAAAGGCTTGTACTTAGACTGGTCTGTAGCCACTAATCAGTGCAACTCAACGGAGTCCTCAGTCCAAATAGTGAAACTGGTTTACGTGTGCATGAGTGGAGAACAATGCCACGAAAGGTGGGTTGTGACAGGTTTGCACAGGCAACTTGCCAGGTTTTCAAGACTGGAAACAAGTGACTGGTGGCTTGGTTTTTGTTTAGGCAGAGCACAACCTAAGGAAGAATTATTTTGATTGTAAAGAGTCGCTCAAGCCCAATTGCTGTTATAAGCAACGCCGTTGTTTAACTGTTTCAGTCTTGCCCAGCTCCTTGAGACCCAATCTGGGTTTTTCTTGGCAAAGATACTGGAGTGGCTGACTGTTTCCTTCCCTGGGTCATTTTATAGGTGAGGAAAACTCAGGCAGGCAGGCTTAAGGGGCTTGCCCAGGGCCACACAGCTAGTAAGTGTCTGGGGCTAAATTTAAACTTGGGTCTTCCTGATTCTCGGCCTGGAGTTCTATCCACTGCTCTTCCTTGCTGTCCCTATTAGCAACACGGGCATTCTTGAATTTCTTCCGGGTGTTCCTCTGCCAACAAACCTCTCGCAATCCCTTCTTCACTCTTCCAGCTGTTAGAGATAATATTCATGGGTGGGTTGGCATCAGTCTTTTCCATGAACTTGACTTTGTTCATTCTCTTTTCTTCATTGCTCAGTTATCTGCCAAGGGATGCATTGACCTATTGGTGAGTTTGACACTAATTTTTAACAAGGTCTTTATGGGATCTTCTATGATTTTTTCCCCAGTGATCCCCCTTCTTTTCTGCACCATATCTTCAGTGACAGAACCAGGGGCTGTTTGGCTAAATAGCAGTACGTGGAGTTAGACTGATAGAGTTAATGGCACCCTGTGGTAGCAACTGTTTTCAGTCTCTTTTGTTTTTTTTTTAAACCCTTGACTTCTGTGTATTGGCTCCTTGGTGGAAGAGTGGTAAGGGTAGGCAATGCAGGTCAAGTGACTTGCCCAGGGTCACCCAGCTGGGAAGTGTCTGAGGCTGGATTTGAACCCAGGACCTCCCGTCTCTAGGCCTGACTCTCAATCCACTGAGCTACCCAGCTGCCACCATTTTCAGTCTCTTTGGAAGGCTCTTCTCTAGAGAAATATACCAACTTTCTGTGTACTCCAGTTGTTCAATGGATTCATAATCTTGCCAACATGGATATTCCTTCTAGCTTATAATGGAATCTGGGCTCTAGTGGTACAGGTTGTCTTCTTATATCATACCAAATCCTGTCCATATCCTTCTAGAAATACTGCATAGAGGAGTAGCCCAATGCATTGGAGGTCTTCTGGTTCTTTTAGCATTCCGTGGACACCAAGGCAACTCTGGGGCTTTCCATCTCTTTCAATCCATTAAACAAAATACTATTGATACTGCATAAAAATAGACATTTTTGACTGAGAAAAACCTTCAAAATGACTCTCACATCAGTAAATCAATCATTTCATGCCAGTTATAACAAAGTCTTTTTTAGTTTTCTATGTGGCATTTCATGGCGCTTGCCAGATGCAATGTCTCCTGATTCACTTCTTGAAAAAAAGTATTAATGGTGTGTGTGTGTGTGTGTGTGTGTGTGTATGTGTATGTGTGTGTGTGTGTGTGTGTGAGTGTGTGTGTGTGTGTGTGTGAGTAAGTGAGATATTTCTGGGTAATCAAAAACACTTTTCTGAATTAGTTGATGGTACACATTCAGAATATTAACTAGTTAGAGCAAATATCAGAAGGAAGAAAGGATTAACAACGAGAAAAGATAATATAAACTTTCAAAGATTCCATCGTGAACTATTGGAGCAAGCTTTTGACAGAGACTATGACCATAGCCTGGGTGGTATATGGATAGAGCACCGGATCTGGAATCAGGGATAGGAATTCAAATCTATCCTCAGACACTTACTAGATAAGTGGCCCTGGGCAAATCGGTTAGCCCCTGTCTGTCTCGGTTCTGTCATTTATCAAAATGAGATCATAAAAAATACCTGCCTCCCTGGGTTATTATGAAGCTAAAATGATATGTGCTAAAGTGCTTTGCAAACTTTGAAGCACTATATAAATGCTTCTGATTATTACTTTTATCAAAAAATTGAAGCCAAAATAACCTAGAAACCACCTCAGGTCTCAAACATTTGGTCTTTTTCCAAAGGGGGAAGATTTGTCAACCGAAGGAAACACTAGTTTCTAAGCTAAGCACACTTTAAAAATCTCATAGAGGAGAATACGAAAGAGCATATAGTATTGCTTCATTAAAGAACAGAAAACAAGGCAGGGAAGAGCAAGGTTATGCACAGCTTGGTAAGAGACCCAGTGAATTCTTATTGTTCCAAGAGCATTTAAGGAAGAAACTGGAAGCAAGGCAACACATGGAGAAAAATAGAAAAGGTCTTTCACTCCTTCACTTCTCTCTCAGCTCTGTTCACAACTCTCCAGATTTCTCCACCATTCCAGAGCAGCCTTCTTCTCCTGAGAGCTGCCTTCTCGCTTGTGTCCTCCTTTTCTATTTGGTGACTTCTTTTGGAATCTCCATTTTGAGGAAGTGCCGACGCCATTCATGTTGATTTTTTCATTACTCAACTCTGTTCCCAATTCTCCAGATTTCTCCATCCTTCTTCAGCAGCCTCCTCATACTGAAAGATAGCTCTACCTTAGGGGTCTTCTCATATTGGAGGGTCCTTCTCACCCCAAGGACCATTTCTCCAGTTGCGATGTATGTCCTAGAGCTTCCATTTTGAGGAAATGCTCATTCCTGACTGTTTGTACTTCTCCACCATATCCCATATGGATACCTTCTGTCCTTCACTCCTTACTTTTTAGCTCCCTGTTATTGTTTTAGCCCTGTATTAGAATGTAATATTTTTTAAACCCTTACTTTCCGTCTTGGAGTCAATACTGTGTTTTGGCTCCAAGGCAGAAGAGTGGTCAGGGTAGGCAATGGGGGTCAAGTGACTTGCCCAGAGTCACACAGCTTGGAAGTGGCTGAGGTCAGATTTGAACCCAGGACCTCCCGTCTCTAGGCCTGACTCTCAATCCACTGAGCTACCCAGCTGCCCCCTAGAATGTAATATTTTTTAAATGCTTACTTTCCGTCTTGGAGCCAATACTGTGTATTGGTTCCAAGGCAGAAGAGCGGTAAGGGCTAGGCAATGGGGGTTAAGTGACTTGCCCAGGGTCACACAGCTGGGAAGTGTCTGAGGCCGGATCTGAACCTAGGACCTTCTGTCTCTAGGCCTGGCTCTCCAGCTGCCCCCAGAATGTAATATTTTTAAGGGTAAGGACTACCTTTATTTTTGCTTGTATTTATATTCTCAATGCTTCTTACAGGGCCTAGAATATAATGAATGCTTCCTGACTCATTTTTCCATCAATTGCAATGGAACTACCATATGTGGACTCTTGACATTGCAATACCTAATGTAGTTGAGGAAGTAGAAATAGCAATTAAAAAAAAAAGATAGACTGACCTGATCAAACTAGGTATACACAGAGGAAGTTTGGAGCAGGAGGTAACATAGTTTTGAGGGCACGAGCATTGAGGTATCAGTTCTCAAGCAATCTAAGAGAGTAGATGGTACAAAATAAAAACTGTCACAGGATTTATCACTAATTCCCCTCAAGGAGAAAAAAACAGGAAACTGTTCATGCCTACTGACTGACGTGATGACTTTCCTGTGTCTACAAAATTCTTAGGGGAGTACTCTACAAGCGTATTAAAGGCATACTTTAGGTTGAGAGAACAGAAAGACCATAAAAATAGCTGCTAGCCATCATCGTGAAGGAAAATGCTTACCATGGACAAGAAAGTAAAAAGACTAGAATACCGGCAATTGAAAAAAATGGTCATTTTTTAATGCTGAAGCACTTTTTTTTGTTCAAAACTGTACCAAAACGATTGTCAGAAGAAATCACAGTGGACCTCTACAAACTGGGCATCTTCCTCAAACTAAAAAAAAACATTTACGCAAAAATTGTTTGAGGGCGTTTTTTTACTTCTATTAGGATTAGAAGTCTTATCTTCATTAAGGGAATTGTGAATTCTGATCTCGATACTGGTTTAATGGGAAGCAGAATTCTTGCTCTAGGCTTGCAGACATTTCCAAATGGATACTGAATACTGAAACATGACCTCATGCCAGGCTACATGTCACAAAAAGTAAAGTATTTCATCCGAGGTGGATGTTCACTTCATTTAAACTCCACTCAAAACTCATAGACTAGACTTAGAAAAATGAACTCTTTGTCAAAGATACACTTACTATCCAACGTAAAAAGGTATGATTTGATGATGAAGAATTAAAGAATATGTGACAATCTAATGAACTCTATGCCTAATCATGTAAAGCCAGTAATCGCCACAAAAGGAACGCATAAAAAAATACCATTTTTTAGATGTAAAACGTTGTACAGTTTACTAAAAAGTCAATAACTTGAATTATTTTATTCTGTCTCAGGCACTTCTTATACTGGTATGTGGCTGTGACTCATGGACTACTATAACATCAAAAGACTCAGAATTGAAGGTCACCCAAAGGGCAATGGGAAATGTGAGTAAATTATAGAATAATACCAAGAAATAGTTATGTATCAGAAACGGTAAATATATAATTTTAAAGATGTGATCAGAAAAGGAGATGGACCATTCTGAAAGCAGGAATGAGGAATGGACAGCCTCCACAATGAATTGGCTCTCACTTAATGTCAAGGACCCCAGCATGTTGAGTAGACCTCATATGGAGTATGTATCCACATGGAAAAGACTAGATGAAAAGATATGGATGAGCTGCAATCTATACCACTAGGTGGAGTGCTTCACCTCATGAGATCAATGGAGAGTGGAAAGCATGGTACAGTGGAAAGGGCACTGACTTTGCAATCAGCGGTCCTAGGTTCAAATCCTTCCTCTGATGTTTGCTACCTCTGTGACCCTGGGGAAATCAATTATCTGCCCTGGGCCTCAGCTTTTTCACTTGTAAAAGAGGAAGGTTGACCTAGATGATTCCAGAGGTGTCTTCCAGCTCTAGATCCAGCACCCTGTAGTCTCATGAAGCATTAAATTCAATCATTTTATAGAAGAAGAGGACCAGATAAGGGAAGGGACTTTCCCAAGATTATAGAGCAAGTTAGTGACATGAATAGGACTAATACTCAAGTCCCATAATTACCAAGCTAGCCTTATTTTGACTATATTACACTGGCCTAAGCAGGCAGCCTAGCCCCTTCATTGGAATCAATGCTGCAAATTATTCCATGGTGGGTGTATATTGATCTGCACATAGGAATAGTACTATATGTAGGGGATGCAGGTAGCTACCTACTTCTCTTTTGCCTTTTCAAGTCAGAATGATGTGAGCATGCACACACACACACACACACACACACACACACATGCACTAATTCTTTTGTTGCGTTAATTTATCCTCCCAGAATGTCAATTGAACCCATCAAATTATTTAAATTAGGTTTTTATTCTTCTTCTTGGCAAAATTCCCACTGCAGGCAGTGTGTGTTTTTAGAGCACAAGGAGTGCAAGATCAAGCTAAGCAACATTCTAGAAAAGAGTATTGTTCTCAAGGGAGATAGGAGTAGTGGGCACATCGATGTCCTCTCCATTGGATAACAAGACCATCTCTGATTCCACCCCCCAAGCTATTAGTTTATGAACAATTCTGGAATACTTTTATAATTGCGTGTCCAAACTGTAGCATCCTCTTAGCCTGTTCAACCAGTACCTTCCCTCAGTACATTTACCCTGGACCCATCCAGTGAACTGGCATTGATTTGGGTCAACAATTGAAAAGGAAAAAGAGACTGAACTAGCATGTGTTTTGAAAATGGCATTACTTTATTTTTAATTCAGTTTGATTTTATTTTCAATTTTGAATGCTCTCTTTTCCCCGCTTATCCCCTACCTATTGAGAAGTCAAGGAAAACAAAATCCTTTCCAAATATATATAATCATTCAAAGCAAAGTTCTGTATTACCCATGTCTGAAAAAACTGCAAGAAAAGAAAATGTGCTTCAGTCCACACTCTAAAATCAACGGCTCTCTATCTGGAGATGGGTAGTATGCTTCACCATGACTCTTTTGGAATTACGGCTGGTCGTTTTATCTGTGAAAGTTACTATTCTTCAAAGTTGATCATCGTGACAATATTTCTATTATCGTATACATTGTTTTCCTGATTCTGCTTACTTCGCATTGCATGAGTTCTTGGGAGTCCTCCTCTTCATCATTTCTGACAGCACAATAGTATTCCATCACTCATTCAGCTATTCCCCAAATGATGGTCTTTCCCTCAATTTCCAATTCTTTACCAGCACAAAAAGGTGCTCTAAATATTTTCCTATATATGGGTCCTTTTCTTCTTTTCTTTGACGTCTTGGGGGTCTAGAATTAGTAGTCGTATACATGGTTTGAAAGATATTCACACATTATTGGCTTTGGGAACATAGTTCCAAATTGGTTTCCAGAGTCCTCGGCCATTTCAGCAACAATATATTAGTATACCTGCTTTCCCGCAGCCCTTTCAGCATGTGTCACAGTGATCTTTCTCGAAATCATGTTACATTGTTGTGAATCGCAAAACACAATTGCCAAAGAATCAGAGCTGTGGGTAACCCAAGGGTTATGGCGGGTGGTAGTCAATGGAAGGAGACTGCAACATATCACCATGGACGAATTGTGTATAAAAAGGGTCCTACACATATTTTCCAGGAGGTATATTATCAGTCAGTCAATCAATAAGCATTTATTAAGTTCCTACTATGTGTTTCTAAAAGAGGTAGCCAGTCATGATCATCAGGGATAGCAAATGGACCATCTAAGTACAGCGCTAGCACCCATGTACCCGTGGTATTCTAAAAATAGCGTAAGGCTTCCAATGAATTAAACATACTACGTGACCCTCATGTGGAAGATTCACGGGAGAGTATGTAGAGAGCCACAAAAAATGAAAAATCAGGAAAGATTGTGATCAACATAACGAACGAGGGAATGGAAAATCCTTCGTTAAGTGCTTAATATACGTAGAACATGAAGCTAGGTTTTAGGGCTTCAAATAGCAAGTAACACTGCTCTCAATTTAGCTACAAGTCTGCCAGAAAGGTTTCATGGTCTTTCGGATACAGTGGCAAAGTAGATGGTAATGCATCTTTAATGGCATTTCCACTGATAAAGCAACAATATCTATTTCCTACATTGAACTCTTTGACAGTACCAAAGACATTGATGGTGAGATCTTTCTTTCCTGGGTCTTCAGTATCTGTGGCTTTCAGCAACCACAGGCATCGTTGACAGCTGACACCTTAACTGGGGTTGCTTCCCAGAACGGCCACTTCAGAGGCTGGGCTGGAAGCAACACTGGTGGCGTGGGGGATGCTGCCACGCTTAGGGTTCTTACTTGCTCGTTGACGACAGTTGGTCAGGTTGATGGTGGCAAGGAAGATCAGTGTGAAGGAGTATCTATATTGGGGAGGCTCGGCAATGTTCTAACACAAATTCATCTCGGCAAAGAAGCATCTGCAGAAACTTATAAATAGGAAAATATTCTTATCTTTCAACTGTGGGCAAAATATCTTCAGAGAATACCTTCGGTGATCTGTTTGGAGACTTCCTCAATGTTGATACTCAGTCGACAAAATTCTCTCTGGGTCCACATCTGTCATAGAATCTTGTATGGTCTTAATGTGTGCATGGAGAGACATCTCACATGAGAAGAGCTTTTTGGCCTATGTTTCCCTCTCTAAAAGCCAAAGCTGTTTTTTAATCAACAAGTAATAGATGTCAGAATATATTACATTCTCCACAGCCAGAAATCAATATGTGGTTGTGAAAATATGGTCAGCTATAGAAAATCATCTGCCAAAAGTCTACTTCCTTTCCGTGGTTTCATCAAGGATACACTTGGGGTGAACAAACGGCCATTACATATTCTATTTACATTTACAAATTTTATCAAGATAAAATAGTAGTCTTATGCCTCAGTAGTCAGTTGTGCTCCCTTTTTTGAGTACTATGCTAGCCAGAATCTTCTCCATTCTTTTGGAATCGTTCCCATTTTGTGACACCTTGGAAAATCATACCTTGAGTCACTTCTGGCACAAATTTCTTCTTTACATACTTGCTCTGGCTTAACTACTCTTTAAAAGTCATATTATTAAACTTTAAAACTTCATATTATTAAAAGTCACATCAAGTACTGAGGCAGAGAAGAGTCCAAAGGTAGTGACTCTACTATTGTTGCTGAGTAGAATTGATCAACAGAGAAATTCTGGCTGTTCTGTTACGTTTCAAACATATTTGTTGTCCTCCTACTTTTTTCTCTAAATGATCTTAGAATGAGCTGGCTTAGCCAAATCTCAGCTAATAATCCACAGGCTTATTTTCCCCTTCACCACTTTGCACTGTTATGTCAAAGGCTACTACCACTTGTCATCTTCCTCCTCTGTCATTTTTTTTTTGCAAATGAGTTTGTACTATAAACCTATTTGCAATTGGCTGCCAAGTCTCTGCTTGGTAATCAAGGGTTGTTGGCTGAGGCAATTTGTAGGTCCTTTTGGCATAACTCTTGTGATGACCATGTTGTATACTTTGAACTTTTCTGAGAACAAGAAAAATATTCTTGTTGAACTAAATATTTAAGAAAGCAATGTGGAGGCTGAATTATTTTGTGACTGACTGAAAATGAGTTTTTCATCAAAGACGCATGTTCTGTATGCCAGAAGAAGAAAGATAAAATATACTTGATCCTGTGGTTGAGGCCATGTGTGCGAAAAACACTGCAAATTCAGAAGATCAAATCGACCATTCTGTAGCCAATTTTTACCTAAAGTCGGTTGCGAGCTTTATCTTCCCACTTTTGTTCATTTCTTGCTGTAGAATGGACAGCTCATATAAAACTGTCAGGCAGGACTGGCCGTGTCTTGTAATTGGACATGGATTTCCACCTTTGTTCTAACTAGCTGACTATACACAGTTGATTCCAGAATGATCCCCACATCTGAAGTTGGTTGTTTTCTACCTGTTGAGGTAACGTCAATACCGTCTTTATAATGGCATTCTCTGCTTATTTTGTCCAGCGTCTTGAAGAAATCTTTGTGACAAAAGGCAGGAGGTATCTTGATTGTCTACGAGCCTTTGACATCTTTCATTTATTGATCCCAAGCCAACACAGTTCTTACCGTCCTCTCCTAACTTTGTTTCAACTCACCAAATTTCACAGTAAATCGTAGCTTTGGTTCTTTGTCCTCTCCAGGAGCTGCTGGCTCATTGAGCCTAGTCATCTTTATATGTGTCTCTTTACTTATATCCTCCATGGATTTTACAAGACTAAAGTTGACCAGGCGTCGATGAAATGATGCTTCTTGGGCAAGGTGAAACCAATTCCTCTTTTTGTCTCTCTGAAGAGAACCTGGGGGCCGTCCTGCTCAGCTACAATTTCTTATTATCTCTTGATATCTTTTATAGTGAGAAAGCCTATGTATATAATTCAATGTCCATTGGTTGTTCGTTGAACTAAAGTCATACATGTAACAACAAAAACAATAGCTAGCATTTATATGAAGCCTTAAGGATTACAAAACGTTTTCCAGAAGTCATCTCTATAGGCTGATGTTGAGGGCAAATAAATTGATATTTAACTCAGCTATTGCATTGGAGGAAGACAGAAAGAGAAAGAAAATTAATAGAATTGGATCCCTGTCATTTGGATGTGAACATTAAGATGGGTCTAAATGCTCACCCAGGAACATAACTACAAAATAAGAGGGCAAGTCACGTAACACACAAATGAAATATGGAAGCCCTAATATCAAGGAGGAGTTCAGGTTCCAAAGGGGCTCACCTACCTAGAAAGGTTTTCTACAGGAAGTGATCATAGAAGAACGTTTTGTTGAGTTTATAAAGGCAAGGTATACCCAACGTGCCCTTCCTGGTACCATCTTCCCCCATGCAGTATTCTAGCCTCCTCCTCTCAATATCCAATGCCCATGCTTTCGCATGCCCATAGCCTCTGAAAATGTACTTTCAGCAAAGGTACTAGTTTGTTGTGGTGGTGGTTGAGTCATTTCAATCATGTCTGATTCTTTGCGATCCCTTTAGCAGTTTTCTTAGCAAAGATCCTAAAGTGGTTTGCCATTTCCTTCTCCATCTTATTTTACAGATGAGGAAATTGAGGCAAGCAGGGTTAAGTGACTTGTACAGAGTCACATAACTAGTAAGTGCCTGAGGCTAGATTTGAACCCAGGTTTCCCTGACTCCAGGTCTGACACTCTTATCCATTGCACAATGTAGCTCTATAGCAACATAGGCACTAGCATCTGTCACTAATAGCTCAGTGTGTATTGACGTCACTGTGCTCCTTTTCTGAGCTGCTGCATTTTGGGTGTCAGATTAGATTTAGACACTAGCTGCTGTAAAGGAATGGTAGGTAGCAGCTTCAGACTGGAGGAAGTTTGGGAAGAGGAGATGGAAGCCTTTCTAGTGACTCTCAAAGTTCGTGTCTGCCTCTTCATGGGGCCAGGCTAACTTCTATTGGTCCCGTTGTGGACAGAATCCCAGAGGCTCTGAACTAGAAGGAGCCTCAGAGACCATCTCATGTAACCCCTACCTGACGAAGACCCTCCTCTAACAACATCCCTACCAAGTGACCATGTAGCCTTTACTTTGAGTCCTCTAGTGAGAACGAACCACTGTAGGACAGCTCTAATGATAAGGAAGGTCTTTGCTTATATCAGACTTAAGCCTGCTTCTTTGCATCTCCTGCTCACTGCTTTTAGATCTGTGCTCTCAGGCCAAGCAGCTGAACAAGGCCAATCCACCTTTAACATGACATGCATGCAAATACTTCAGGTCACCTTTCCTTCCCCCAAAAGCCTAACTCTGCCCTGTCTTCTCTAGGCTAACATCTCGAGTTCTTTCAATCAATTCACAACCAATTCGTGGACACAAGGCACCTCATCATCCTGGCTGCCCTCTTCTGGGAACTGTCCTTCCTCAAATCCAGATTTGAACACAGTACTTCAGATTACCCAGTGAAGAGCCAGTGGAGATGTTACCTCCTTTTTCCTAGCTTTTTTTTTATCCTTTCCAGGAGGCTGTAAATGCTTTTGACTCAAATTGGACTCTTAGTCCACTGAAAAATTACCCAGATCTTTTCCTCATTCATTGTATTGGGAATTTCAGTGGCGTGGAAGGGGACAGTTCTCCTATTTAGCTAACTTTGTTGACCTAAATGTATTGATGAACCTCAGAATTGGGGTTAGAAGCAAGGCTAATGGCCTTTTAGAATGAAAAGGAAATACTGTGTGTGTGTGTGTGTGTGTGTGTGTGTGTGTGTGTGTGTGTGTGTGTGTGCAAAAGCCTCTGTGTCTGTAGATGCCTTGGTCTATGCTGAAATTCTTTGGGGAACGTTAATACTGGCTTGTTTTGACGAATCTTCAAAATTTCGATTAAGAGGACGACCCTCCAAGAGTTCATAAGATGAGAGATTTGGAACCAGAAGAGATTTCTGTGGCCATTGAGTACAAGTCTCTCACTCTGTGTATGGGTGAGGAATGTGCAGCTCTGGGGAGTTCAGGGGATTTCCCAAAGGTTCCACAGATGACCAAGTTAGTTAGTTTACATGGCTAACAAGGATCTTTGCTAAGAAAACTGCTAAAGGGATCACAAAGAATCAGACATGATTGAAATGACTCAACCACCACCACCGCAAACTTTACTACCTTTGCTGCAAGTACATTTTCAAAGGCTATGGCCATTGGCTACTGAGAAGAGGAGGCCAGAATACTACATGGGTGAAGATGGTACCAGGAAGGGCAAGTTGGGTATACCTTGCCTTTATGGTCACATAGATATCAAGTTCTGGGACGCTAAATCCAGCCTGTTCTTCCATTATACCGTATTATGTAGACAGTTGGAGGCAGGGGTTGGGGTGAGGGAAGAGATGATCAGTATACAGTTGCTAGCTATCGCTTCATGTACTGGTCTCTGTTTTGCATTCTGTTTAATTGAGAAGCCAAACTAAGCTCCAAAAAGGCAGAGATTTTATGCATATTAAAATCTGAGTGGAACTTGGATGTGTTCCTTTTGTCGGGAGAAGATTCCATTAGTTATCTTTTTATGGCAAAGTAAAGTGCAGAGACATTATCAACCACTTTTCTGTTAATTAGGAAACTCCATTTCTCCTAGTAGCTTTTTAAATCCAGTGTCCAGTTAGCTGGAAGAAAGTTCAAAGAATGTATATTTTCATGGCACTTATTCTCCAGAAGTGCTTTAAAGAGCCATATAAAAATTAATGTTGAGCTCTAAGATTGCTATAAAAATCATCAAACTTCGAGTGTACTGAGTAATTGCAAAAGAAAATTCAAAACAATTTAACAAATCATTGAATGGGTAAATGAAGCAGACCTCAATGCAACTTGAATCTTTCTTTCTACACCACAGAAATTGCCTCTAAGATAGCTGTCAACAGTATCATTGGCTTCATTCTGCTGCCTTCTCTTATAATTTACAGAACTGTGTGGGAGCAAAAATAGGGGGGGAAACTAATGGAAACTTCTCAGCTTTTCTGGTGTGTTTTCACACTGGCTAACAGCAAATCTTTCTGCAGCTTCATGTGACAGTGGGAGGCCAGCAGGTGAACTAAGAGGATCAAAAGGGTCATATTCATTTCTAGCCCAGCTTATGTGTGTTCCATGTGGTTGATATTGCCTCCTTCTCCCATGCAATCAAAGCCTCCCTTCAGACTTCCATAATAATATCCTCCTAGTTGCCCTTTGGAGTGGCAAGTGGACACTCCATCATATAGATTGCAAGCTTTTCTAGCTGCTTTTCATCTCCATCATTTGGGCATGTAAAAATAAAAACCCTTGTCATCCCTATTCAAGTAAATCTCTCTATAAAAATCGAACCGATAGGCATTGGTTAAATGATATTGAGGAGGTAGTAAAATATAAAATCGAGGAGGGAATGATTCCCTAAGTTCAGTCAGGCAGAACTTATGGTGCCCAGTTACAGGTGGGAAGGTAACTTTTCCCAGGATGGAAAAACACTTGAGACTTAACCCATTGATGGACAGCATGTTGGTCATCTGAAGACCAGCCTCACCAAATCAAGAGGCTGTCTGTCACACAGCTGGCTGCATGGGGCGAGCGTTTTCGCCACAGCTACTCTCAAAGATCATTGCTTAAGTCCAGGTGTGGCTGCAACACCAGAGAGTGGATGCACACCAATAAAACTAGGGGTCATGAAGTCTTGTAAGATGGAAATAATGAGCTTGTATAGAGATTCACAAAACAAGATGGCCTGCAACCTTTCTTCCAGGAGGTACAAAGGAGGCACTCGAAGAGTCCATCAAGTCCTCAGTGCACTTTTAAAACAAGAGGCTACTACAAATGTGATGAGAAATACTACACAGTAGTCTAACTGTGACTAATGACTATGACTAATATTAATAATAGTAATGCTTGGAGGTATTAGTATCCAGATACTCTAAGGATCCTGTGATCCCCTCAGTGGAGGCATTTCATCAAGAGGGAGCTTGCAATCCATCCACAATGTGCCCATTCTTTTTTTTTCACAGACATTTCACTGTTTGTTTATTGTTAAGTAACCTTGATAATTAATAAAACATACAGCTTTTGCTGAATGCCAACTCAGCAGGATGGCCAGAGTACGTGAAGGAAAGCAGGGCCAAATTCCTGCCCTTGGCTGATTACTTCTGGAGAACTAATATTGAACTTTATTTTTCCCCCCTGTGGTCATTTTTTAACACAATTTTAGTATTTGTTTTTTAGAAAAGTTAACATGGTTACATAATTCATGCTCTTACTTTCCCCTTCACCCCCCGAGCTCCACCCCCCATGGCTGATGCGTATATCACTGGTTTTAACATGTGTCATTGATCAAGACCTATTTCCAAATTGTTGATAGTTGCATTGGTGTGGTCGTTTCGAGTCTACATCCCCAATCATGTCTGCCTCAACCCATGTGTTCAAGCAGTTGTTTTTCTTTTGTTTCCACTCCTGTAGTTCTTCCTCTGAATGTGGGTAGTGTTCTTTTCCATAAATCCTTCAGAATTGTCCTGGGTCATTGCATTGCTGCTAGTACAGAAGTCCATTACATTCGATTTTACCACAGTGTATTGGTCTCTGTGTACAATGTTCTTCTGGCTCTGCTCCTTTCGCTCTGCATCAATTCCTGGAGGTCTTTCCAGTTCACATGGAATTCCTCCAGTTCTTTATTCCTTTGAGCACAATAGTATTCCATCACCAGCAGATACCACAATTTGTTCAGCCATTCCCCAATTGAAGGGCATACCCTCATTTTCCAGTTTTTTGCCACCACAAAAAGCGCAGCTATAAATATTTTCATACAAGTCTGTTTATCTATGATCTCTTTGGGGTACAAACCCAACAATGGTATGGCTGGATCAAAGGGAAGGCATTCTTTTCTAGCCCTTTGAGCATAGTTCCAAATTACAATGTGCCCGTTCTTAATGATGACTGTTCTCCAATAAATTCACTGGGGTGGTGGGGTCAGCACTACTGTGCTGGGAGATTTTTTTGTGTTCTTTTGACATTGCATGGATACCAATGGAACATGTGGATGGCTAATCTGCCATCTCTTATTCTTACCACCTAACCAATCCACATTCCATGGATTTTTTAACCCTTATCTTTGAAGTTAGAATTAGAACTAAGTATTGGTTCCAAAGCAGAAGAGTGATGAGGGCTAGGCAATGGGAATGAATTGACTTGCTCAGGGTCACACAGCTAAGACGTGTCCAAGACTTCTCATCTACCGGTCTTGCCTTCTATCCCCCGAGCCACCTAGTTTTCCCATTTCATGAATTTCTTGAACGTCATCCTTCATTTTGCTTCTTCTGCCATATCAATCATTGTTTGATCATACTTACTGCTCCTCAGCTGCCCTCTGGGTGATCTTTACTATCTTGCTGTATGGCTCTGAGTCATGGAACACAAGTCTCCAAAGAATGAAAGATGAAGAACTCCTCTTCGTCCTCCTACCACTACCTCTGCCACCAAAACAAATAAGTACCACCCTCTTAATGAATTCCTTAACCCTACCTCTATATGACAGCTTTCTAGATACTTGACAACAGCTCTCTTGAACTCACAAAGACTATTCTTGTTGAAGCCAAAGATGCCCAATATCCATTCAGCCAATCCTTACATGATAGGGACTCAAGGTTACTAAGAGTCCTCATTCTGTGCTGCCATATTCTGGTTGTGCAATACCAGGCAAGTTGCTCAACTACCCAGTGGCCCAGGGGATTTTCTAAGACAGTGGTTCCCAAACTTTTTTGGCCTACCACCCCCTTTCCAGAAAAAATATTACTTAGCGCCCCCTGGAAATTATGAAACTATTTATCGAACTCAGAATAGAAAGTAATACAAAAAAAGTGTGGCCGTCACCGCCCGGCCTGGATCGCTGCTGCACCCACTAGGGGGCAGTAGTGTCCACTTTGGGAATCATTGTTCTAAGAAATGAATTGCATAGAAAATTGCTAGAAGGCCTTTCCTCAACTGGAGTTCCCTATATTGATTGAATTATAAGTCCAGACAAAACAAAACAGTCATAATAATTATACTTTATGGCTTTTTTAAAGTCTTGGGATGATGGTAATGTGGTACTGTGGAAAGATCACTGAATTTGGAGTCAGAGCCTTTGCTATTACTAACCATGTGACCTCAGACAAGTTCCTTACTATCTCTGAGCCTGAGCTTTCTTCTCTATAAAATGAGACGTGGTCATTTCTAGTACCGCATCTATGAACCTTTGATAAATAAATGTGCTATTAGCATGGCACAGAGAAAATGGACACTAACTCTTCTAGAGGTTCTACATTCAGATCTCATCTCTGATGCCTTCGGGTTCAT
This sequence comes from Gracilinanus agilis, assembly GCF_016433145.1. Taxonomy (NCBI): domain Eukaryota; kingdom Metazoa; phylum Chordata; class Mammalia; order Didelphimorphia; family Didelphidae; genus Gracilinanus; species Gracilinanus agilis. Next base: position 57,381,926 of record NC_058136.1, on the reverse strand, counting down.
TTCCCTCTATAAAGAAAAGGGTTTGGACTAGATGGTCTCAGCATTCTCTTCTACCTCTAGAGCTAGGGTCCTAAAATCCCATTTTACAGAAGGGGACAAATACATACTGATGGAGGTTCAGCTCTTAGTGGTTAAGGGAAATGAAATGTTCAGAGTCAGTCAACCAGCACCAGCACCAGACCAGGACCAGGACCATGACCAAGACCTAGACTTGTAGATGCTGAGCCCTGAGATCCTTTCTTATTGGCTTGTGGCTATGGCAGTAGTCACAGAGGTTGTAACTTCATTATACATACTCTCTCCTTTGGTTCAGGTTGTTACATCTCCATCCTCCTCCCCTCTCCCATAGCTCTCCATAGTTGCTTCCCTGTAAGTGTAAGCACCTTGGGGGTATTTAAAATAATTCCGGGGGTAAGTATTTTTCAGAGATGCCCAGTCAGACTCCAAATAAACTAGATCTCTCCGGGACAACATCCAAGATCTTAGGAAAGCTGGAAAAAAGACCAACCCCATCCCTCAAAGATGTCCCCATCGTCCCTCTCCCTACTATTTGGGAAAATAGGGAAATACCTTATGATGAGCAGAAACACTAAAGTAGATGCCGAAAAATTACAGGACTTGACTCTATTTGGCATTTATGTACAATATAGTTAATGAAGTTGCTTGTTGCTTTTTAATAAGATATACTCTTTAAATTAATGGCCATTATAAAAAGAGATTCATTTAAAAGTATCCCCATAATTTGAGCTAATTTTATGATAATGTTGGTTGTAGTAACTTGCATCTCATTAAATATTAACTAAGGCCCAATCCTCTCACCATTTCTTAAGGACCTCTCAAACTCCTGTGCAGCCCCCAGAGGTACTTTTCCAAATCATGCCCCCCACCAAGCCTTTGCTGCTTGTTTCTCTGCCTTGTAGGAAATGAGAAATTATTGAGTTTCTCAATCTGTTTATTGCTATTGCATCACAGTAGCATTTAATTAAATGTATCATTTTATCCTAATTGTGACTCCTGCTGGGGTTGTTCTATCTTCCTTTCTTCTTGGGAAATCTAACTTGCCCTGAAAGAAACATGCCAAGTGGAGGCTAGTTGACAGTGTGTACCAGGGTAGGAAGCTATAGGAAAGGCTCCCTTCCATGAAGAGAGGGAGGAAGACCCTGCAGAACTCAGTAGAGCAACCTCTCTTTTGTTTAGTTATGCTTGTAAGTGTTCATAAAGGTAAAGAAGAAAAATATATCACCCCTTTAGTAGAGATCCAAACAACGACAACGACGACAACAACACAACGACGGCGACCGACAACAACGAAGACCGAAGACGACGACGATGGACATTTCCAAAACACTTCCAACTTTGCAAGCCTCACAACAACACTATATAGTTGAAGATTACAGGTATTATACCCATTTTGCAGAGGCAGAAGATGAAGTTGTGAGAAATTAAATGACTTGTTCATAGTCACAGAAATAGTAAGTATTAGAACTAAAATATGTACCAAGTTCTTCCTGTCTCTATCCATGGTACTATTCTGAAGCATGCGCCAATTTGCTTTGAAACAAATTTTCAATAAAGAAAACTCTTTCAGTTATAAAGAGGTATTTGGTTCATAAAGTGGGAACTAGAACACAGTAACCAGAAGTAATTGTGCTTCTCTTTAGAACATTCTCTTTAGAACAACATGCTGGCCTTTGCTGTGGCCGCAAGTACACTACTTCCATTTTCTCATTATGAGGGAAAGGGTAAGAATGGAAATACCAGGAATTAGAACTGGGGAAGTTCTGATTATGTATTACAGGAGGCATTCCAGATTCTCTCTGTAAGATGGCAAGATACTCTTCAGACCTTCATCACTTCTCAAGAAGACTAGTGCGATCCTTGGTCTCCCTGCCTCCAGGCCATTCTCAACCGAACTGTCTAGATGACATTTCTAAAGTGTAGCTCTGACCGTGCCACCACTGGCCCTTCAAGGATCTCCAATGGCCCCCCATTACCTTCAAGATCAAATAAAAAGTCCTTTTTTTTGGCTTTCAGCATTCTTCATAAACTGACCCCTGCCAACCTTCCCAGTCTCTTGACACTCAACTCTCTTCCATGAACAGAGGTTCCAGCAATACTGGCCTATTTGTGGTTCTTTGCTTCCATGTTGGCTTTTCCTGAAGTAGGCAATGCTCTACCCTCTCATCTCCATCTCTTGGTTTCACCGACTTCCTTCAAAACTCAGCCCAAATTTGGCCTACTCCAGGAAGCTTTTCTCAGTTTCCCAACCTGCCAAGGCACTGCAATTCAGATTGTCTTCCATCTACTCCCTGTATCCCTTCTTTGTACCTAATTGTTTACATTGCTTCCCCTCTATCAGAATATCATCTCCTTTAGGACAAAGACTGTTTTTGCCTTTCTAGTGCCTGGCACGTAATGACTTCATTCTTTGTGAGAATGACTTCATGCTGACAAGTCATCGAGGGCTGTGAAGAAGTCATGGGACAACACCGTAGATGAGAGAAAGGTCAAAGTTTTCCTTAAAGCAGAAAAAGAAAGCATCCAAGGTTTGACTAGGCAGTGATTGATGACACTTGAATTGAGTGAAAAAGTTGCTAGTTACTCCATTCTTTAAAATCATGCTCCAACTGGCATTTTGCTTTCTTATGCAATACACATGCACAGACTCTTGCAGCTTGCTAGCTTGATGCATCCTCTGCACATGGAAAACCCCAGGAACTTGTTTCTGGGAGAATAATGATGGCATGCAAAAGAAAAAAAGCCCCATGGAAAGATCACACAGAGCATGCGTAGACAAAGCGTAACTTGTCCCAGTAGGCTAACTACTTGGTGAAAGGTGGAGCTCTTTCCTTGACTTTAGAAGTATTCAGAAAGGCCTGTGGACATCAATCACATCCTCTTCATTTCATTTGAGTCAGGAGGAAGTCCAGTGATTCTTTCATTCACAACGTCTAGTGAGAGACCAAATGGTGAGCAGGAAAGCTCAAGGCCACATGGCCCCAAGAAGCAAACCTGAATCCTTGGCGTTATTGTTTGTTGGTTTCAGTTTTAGGTAAGGAGGTAAAAACAGGCAGCAGAGTCTCCAACCTTGGCAGTTTCAAAGCTCAGGAAAGTGAACCACAGCAATCTTGGAATTGGAATCGGGTCTAAGACTTGCATTAATGCCATGAGGAGGTAGGAGCATGTTCAAGAGTGATCTTTGGGAAGCCAGTCCAGTAGAAGGACTCCCCAGACAGTCAAGCCACATTTGGACATGAATTAAAAAGGACCAGTGCTAGAAAGGAACTGAACTAAGTCCTGAGCCTCGTTTCTCCCATCACCTAGCCCTCTCAGAAACTAGGCTGGTCTAGGTGGACATTAGGCCTCCGACATATAGGGAGAATTATTTGCATTTTGTTTTTCCTATGGCTTTGAAGTAAATATATCTTTGTAAAAACTAATCAATATTAATTCATTAAATGGAACTGGCTTTCTAGTGACAGCCCCCTAAAAAGAGGGAGAACACAGCTGGTGAGGGACTGAGTTGATGATGGTAGAGGAGACAATCTCATCCCAACATAGATGCCCGAGGAGTGATATTACAGGCCTGGCTCTGGGAGAGAGAGCCAAAGTGAACTTATTACTTCATATATTTTATAATAAATAATGAAATAGACTTCTGTGTCATGCAACAAGCAAAATGTTGAATTACTCACTTTCTTCAATCCTCTTCACAACTCTGCACCCCACTCCAAAAAAGAAAAAAAAGGGATTGCACACCAGACATACTTACATCTAAAACCATCGAAGAAGAAAACAATTCTCCAACAAGCTATAAGTCTTCATGAACTCACGCTGAAGGCCTCTGATCAGTAGAGTGCTCACTCAGGGCCCTATCCCTCCCCAATCTCTGCGTCCACTGTATGTGTTTGAGCAAACTCACAGGCTTATGCAGGGCTAATGCTACAAAAGGGCCCCATGCTACTGCAGTAACTCTGGCTGGACTCCCTCCCACTCTCATCCCATAAGTGGCAGGTACTCATTTGGCCCATATCAGGAGAGAAAGATAGGAAAGTAGCAGAGGTAAGGAACCCCAGCAGGTATAGTGACTGTTCCAGAACAACCTCCATACCCACAGGAGGCAGGAAACACTGACACTGCAAGGAAACATGGGAGGAAGAATTCAGGAAGGCTGCCAGTGTGGTTGGTTACACTGAGTTTAAAGGACAGCGAGCTGAAGCTCAGATGGGGACAGCCTTCCCCTTCAGAGGTTACCAAGGCAGGGTGGTAAACCACAGCCATATATCCTTGGGCAAGCCTTGAAACCCAGCCTTGAGGGACTATTTACTGGCAAGTGGAGGAGAGGCACAGAAAGTAAGTGACAGAGGAATATGGAAATAAGCTGCAGTGCAAAAAATATCCAGGGGAAAAGCCTCCATAAAATCTCCAAGCAAAAGCAGATAAAACAACAAGGGAAGAATGAGTAAAAATCTCCAGGAAAATGAAAAGCTATCAAAACAAATATAACCAAAAGAAGGAAGATGACCCATAGTACCTCACCCAAGAGAAAAACTTATGGACTTCCAAGAGAGCCTGGAACAATCTCAGGAAAACTCAGAATGGTCCAAAGCAAAATACAATCCATAAAACATTGGCAGTGGATATGTCAGAAAATGGTGCTCTTAATGTAGAATGTGAAAATACAGCTTGGGAGGTTTGTCATTGAGAATGTATCTGAGTAGATAAAAAAGGTTCATAAGACTGACCACAAAACTGCCAAAGTAGAAGAAAATGTGGTAACCCAGAAGCCCTGCCAAGCCCTGCTTCTGGACCAGTCCTCCTCCCAATTCCTCCATCATCTGGGGAATCAACTCCTGTGGAGAATGGGGCCAGCCATCCCAAACAACTGCCACACACGGGGCAGACAGAGCTGCAATAGATCTAAAGCAGCGGGACCGACATTGACGTGAATCAAGTGAGCCTCTAGGAGTAGAGGGCCACTAGGATGAGTGCCCGAATGGGCTTGAGCTAGTCCAGGTGAGATAACAGAGCAAACGAAAACTTCCACACCAGTTGGTTTGAGGATCAGACTCATGAGTGGCCACTGGAGAGAGCAGACAAGGTAGGAAGATCCAGTCTCAAAAAATAAAAGCCAAAGAATCATGAGTGAAGGTGGGAAATTTGAACCGAACAGCCCCAAACAAATCCCCTGACCCTCTCCCTGATAGTTGAACGGATGTGCTTTGTGCGATAGGCTTCCAGGGTAAGAGGTTGCCTGAATGGAAAGAGGGAGGCGGGAGACAGAATAAGTAAGAAATACATGAGTAATAAACTCCTTCCTAGCCCATACTGAAGAGGGACAGATGAGGATTCTTGCATTATTTTAGCAAAGAGGAAAAAGTAGAATTGTGGGAGAATATGAATGAAGTGTCTCACCTGAGTAGGAGACACTTCTCGAAAGTCCCGTGGGATGAAGCATGTGCCTGTGCTGGGAGATAGGGGACTTCACAATGAGTTTTATGTGGTGGCGGGGAGGCGGGGAGGAGAAGAGGGACACAGGGAAGGGAATTTGTATATTGAAAGGCCACTCTCTCTGAGAGACTATTATATGTCTGTGGGTACCATTCCAGCCCAAGAGAAGAGATACGGGAATTCTTAGGTTCTGCTGGCACCCAGAGTGGGTGGGTGGGGGTAGGGGTAGCATGCAGCTGGAGATGAGATGACTTGGGCCTTGGGAAAGAGGTAATTATGTTAAAGGCAGCAAACAGGTCTGGACCACCCAATCTGGGACACAGGACAATTGTAGCTTGAAGTCTGTCTGACATGACTTTCCTCCAAAATAGATGTTTCTAAGAGCAAGACATGATTGAAAAAAAGAGGATGGGGCAAGATTTACAAAGCCTCTAGTGCAGTGATGGGCAAACTCCAGCCTACGGGCCAGATGTGGCCCCCTGAAATGTTCTATCCCGCTGCTCGACATTATTCCTAATCTGACGAATACAATGAGTAGGATACAATGCAATGAAACTTCAAAAGGGTTGCCTTAGAAACAGACTGACAGATGAGCATCTCCTTTCCTTTGGCCCCCTCTTTAACAAGTTTGCCCATCACTGCTCTAGTGTATATGTGGGTTACAAGAGAGCTCAAAACCACTACCTCAGAAGTTTGAACCTCAAGAGGGACTCAAAGCTAGTAAAGTAGGTTAAAAGTTTGTCGATCATGACTCAAGAAATAAAATCCAGAATTGACTAGAAAGAAATAATGAGAAGAATAAGGAAAAACCCATCAGGAAATAAAGAAAAGACAATGAATAAAAATAAGAAGTTGAAGGGGGAGGAAGGAAGGGAAGATTCTGAATTTACCATTTACCTGAGTAGAGAAAAAGAATGGACAAAAGAGGAAGAGAAGAAGCTAAATTTAAAAAAAAGAAAGGAAAGGAAATGAATTATTTAAATCAGATTCCAGAAGTAAGGAACAACAAAACAAATGAGAAAAGGTAAGAAAGGGAGAGCCTGTGGGAATAAATTAGCCTCAAAGTATATTAAGAAAAACTCATTTGAAGGGTCAGTTAGATGGCTCAGTGGGTAGAGAGCCAAGCCTAGAGACAGGAGGTTCTGGCTTCGAATCTAGCTTCAGACAACTTCTTAGCTGTGTGAACCTGGGCAAGTTCCTTAACCGCAGTCTCCTAGCTCTTACCACTCTTATGCCTTGAAATCAATACCAATAATATCTATTCTAAGACAGAAATGAAGGGTTTAAATAAAACTAATTTCAGGGATAAATGACTGACTTTAAAGACAAGGGAGATTTGGGAAAAAATAATACTAAGCAATCAATGGAGAAAACATAAACCTAATGACCACATTTTAATTGTTAGTGTCCTAAACAATCCCATGAGGCAAAAGAGCAATAAAATGGATGCAAAAACCAAGCCAAACTCAACAATCTATTGTAGACAAGAAACATGTCTAAAAAGAAAGACATTTTAATCAAAACAAGAGGCTGAAACAAAAGTGATTGTGAATCAGATGAATCCCTCAAAATCAGGAATTTCAATTATGCTAACAGACAAAACAAAAAATAAAAATTCCCGATGTCTATAGAAATAAACTAGGGATATGCTGCTAAAAGTTTCACAACTAGCTTTCCGGGGGTGGCAAGGATTGTTCCTATGACAGACTTTTACATTTAACCTGCATTATTAATACTTATTCCATCACTTTATTAAGTATAAACAATCAAGAAAACAATAAATTAAGCCCCGCTCTGTAACTTTGCTGATTGCCAAAGTGTAAATGCTCACACCAAAAATTTAGCGTTTGGCTCTCCTGGTATGAGCTGGCTCTAGCACATCCTTGTTTTAAGGCCACTATGTTATTCTTGCAGTCATAGACAATGAACCCCTATCAGTACTAAACAGATAGGTCCCAGGTGGCATAGATTCTAAATATTAAACAAAAGTGAACTGCGTTGAAAAAAAGATATAAATAAGAAACATAATATAGAAAAATGTAAAGTTCTTTTAGAGCCAGACAAATTGAATAGAAATTTAAAGAAAGAGAAAATACAGAATTGAAAGAGTAATTGGAGAATTGAAAGCTGAAAGACTTATGGCATTTTCTGAAAGGAAATGTTAGAGTGTGTGTTACATACATATATGTGCATGTGTGTGAATTTATTTCTCACAATAAAAATGGGACATTTATTTTTTAAAAAGACTATGTGTTAGGACACTGAGAAATGATTATTAAATGTAAAAAGAAGAAAGACAGGCAATAAAAAATAAACATAGTAAGTATAGTACACAAACCTAAATGGAGCCTTGATAATGCAATCTGAAACAATGAGTCAAAAAGCAAATGCTAGAAACAGTTAATAAATGCAAGGGAATGATGATGATGATAAAACACTCCAAAACTTATAAGATCTTCCTAAAGTAGTGCTCTTCACTATACCTGAGAAGGTCCATCAACAAATTAGTAGAAAAAGAAAGGATTCCCTTTTCTCTTCTCTTCTCGTCTCTTCTCTTCTCTTCTCGTCTCTTCTCGTCTCGTCTCTTCTCTTCTCTTCTCTTCTCTTCTCTTCTCTTCTCTTCTCTTCTCTTCTCTTCTGTTCTCTTCTCTTCTCTTCTCTTCTCTTCTCTTCTCTTCTCGCCTCTTCTCGCCTCTTCTCGTCTCTTCTCTTCTCTTCTCTTCTCTCCTTTCCTCTTCTCTTCTCTTCTCTCTTCTTCTCTCCTCTTCTCTTCTTTTCTCTCCTCTTCTCATCTCTCCTCTCCTCTCATATTCTCTTCTCTTTTCAAAAATTAGTTCAAAAATTAAAAGACAAACAAATCTAAAATAAACAAAAAAGTCTTGCAAATGAACAAGAAAATAAATAAATTGAGAACCCAAATAACTATAGAATCAGCTAAAAGCTGGTTCTTCGAAAAGGCCTAGAAAATGGATATGCTGTTAGCTAATCTGTTTTAAAAGAGGGGCAGGAAAATTAAATTAACAAAATAAAGTCCAACGTGGTGAAATTACAACAAAGAAGAAAAAGGAATTATCAGTTCAGTTATGTCACAGTGAAGCTGAGAGCTTAAAAGATAGAGAGGGTTATCTAGGGAAAAAATCTTAAATGAACAGATCCCTAAATCCAGGTGAAAAAAAATTCAGTTTTTGAAAAAGAAATTGAATTGGCTATAAAGGAACTACCAAAGAAAAGAAGCTCAGGTCCAGATGAATTTACAAGGCAATTGTACTGAACGTTCAAAGAACAATTTGAACCTATACTATGCCATTAAAGTTGGGAAAGAAAATCACTCTACCAATCTCCTTTATGAGACAAATATAGTCCTAATATCTAAACCAAAGAAGGGTAAAGCAAAGAAAGAGAACCAATATCTTTCATGAATATCAACTCAACAGTCTTTTTTATTAAAATCCTGGCAAAAAGACTATAGTAAATACATCCCAAAATTCTTCACTGTGATTAAGTTGGATTGATACCCAGGATGCAAGGAATTGTTCAACCTTAGGAAAACAAGTAAAGTGATCATCTTAAAATTCAAAACAACCCAAACCATGTGATTTTCCCCAAAAATTTCAGACAAAAAGCATTTTGTAACATAGAGTACTCATTTCTCAAAATGGCAAAATAATAAAACAGAGACACAGAAGGACCTTTTAAATTTTGTTTTAATATGACCAAATGTATACCTCTCTGGGCAGAAGGAATCATCATTAACGGTGGCCCAGAAAAATATTAGAGCAAATTATAAGCAAAGAGGAAGCAAAACTCTCCATGTTAGCTATTGCTGTGGTTACTTTTTTACTTTTTAAAAAAATCCTAGAAAGATGGCAAAAAAACAACAAAACCTAATCAAGGCAATTAGTAGGTTCAGTTAAGTGGCAATAATGAATTCTAGGAGGAAATACTAGAAAGAGAATTCACATTGGAAACAACTACAAAGTGAATAAAATAGCAGAGTCATTCTTCCCGGGGCATATCTAGGAATGGTATTGATAGAATTAGAACATTCTCCATAAATAAATAAAGAATAACTGAAATAACCAAAGGGATATTCAGTGATCATGGCTAGGCCATGCAAATATAATACAAATAACAATACCATCTAAATTAATTAACATATTTAGGGCTATATCAATCAAACAACAAGGGTATACTTTCCAGTGCTAGACAAAATAATAATAAAATCCATTTGGAGGAATAAAGTATCTAGAATCTCAAGGGAAATAATGAAAAAGTAGGATGAAGGAAAACTAGACAACACAGACTTCAAATTATACTATAAATTTGTAATCCTCAAAACTCTTTGGAACTGGTTAAAAAATGGAAAAGCCTAACAGCGGAACAGATTAGATAAGGAGGAATCAGAAACAACTGCACTCAGTAACTCCGTGTTCGATAAGCTCCAAACATAAAACTTATTCGGGGAGGAACTCTCACTTTGATAAGAATTGCTGGGAAAACCGAATAGTCGTTTTGTATAAATTGGGTTTAGATCGACACCTTACACCATGTAGCCATTTTGAGCTTATTGTGGTAAGAGACCTAAACATTAAAGGTCAAACCTTAAAAAGAAAAGGAGAGAGGGAGGGAGGGAGCGAGGGAAGGATATACATGCTGCTGAGCAAGCACAGGAAGGAGTGAAGGAGAGAGCACAAGATCTAATACCTTTCACAGCTATGTCCAGTGGGAGAATTCTTAACTAAAAAAGGTTCAAAAAGGTGTTGATTACATGAAACTGAAAGTGCTTACACCATTAAAATCAATTCAACAACTCAAGGGAAGAAAGTAGATGATATGGAAAAATTCTTTACATCAACTATCTCCAAAAGTCTGATATCCAAGCTATGTAGGGAACTAACACAAATGTAGTCGATCAGAAGCCATTTCCCAATGGGTAAGTGGCTGGAGTTCATAACCAAACAATTCTCAAAAGAATTGCTGGTAGGTACCACAGGAAAAACAATGCTCCAAATCACTAATAATAAGGGAAGAGCAAATCAAAAGAATTCTTGGGTTTTGCCTGACACCCAACAAACTGATGAAGATGACAATTAGCAAGCGCTTCTTAACTGTGTACCACTTGACAGATTCTGAAAATAGAAGTACAAAGAATGCGATAATCCCTACTCACAGGGAGATCACATTCGTTATAATGCAAGAGATGTCAAGAATACATACATACATATACACATACATATATGTAAATATAAGTGTTTGTTGTTCTTCAGTCATTTCAGTCATGTCGGAGTCTTCATGACCATTTGGAGTTTTCTTGGCAAAGATCTTGGAGTGGTTTGACATTTCCTTTTCCAGTTCATTTTACAGATAAGGGAACTGAGGCAAACAGGATTAAGCGACTTGCCCAGAGTCACATGGTTAATAAATGTCTGAAGCCAGATTTGGACTTGGGAGGATGAGTCATCTTACATCCAGAACTGGCACTTTATCCACTGTGCCACCTAGCTGCCCTTATATAAGTAAAGACTGTATAAATAGAAAATGAATAAACAGAACTGTGTCTTAAAGGAATAAAGGGTCTCTGAGGTGAAGGAAAGAAGTATATTCCAGACATGTAAGATAGACCTGGCAAAGTCATGGAAAAGGGAAACAATGTCATAGTTGCAAAAGTTTCTTTTCTAATATGTTTCCTGTTGTGTGACATTTTGTATTCAAGTCACAGATCAAAGTTGAGTTTGATATGGTGTATGCTATAAAATGTGACCCGCCAAATTACTGAATTTGAGTCCTGCTTATTTTCTCTGTTCTACAGATTGATTTAATTATTTTTTGAGCTGCACCAATTTTTTTTACTTTTTTTAACCCTTTCCCTTCCATCTTAGAATCAATGCTGTGTATTGATTCCAAGGAAGAACAGTGGTAAGGGCTGGGCAAAGGGGTAGGCCCAGGGTCACACAGCTAGGAGGTGTCTGAAGCCATATTTGAACCCAGAACCTCCCATCTCTAGGTCTGGTTCTCAATCCACTGAGTCACCCAGCTTCCCCCTGCACCAAATAGGGTTTTTTGGGTTTTTTTTAAACCCTTAACTTCTGTGTATTGGCTTCTAGGTGGAAGAGTGGTAAGGGTGGGCAATGGGGGTCAAGTGACTTGCCCAGGGTCACCCAGCTGGGAAGTGTCTGAGGGCAGATTTGAACCCAGGACCTCCCGTCTCTAGGCCTGACTCTCAATCCACTGAGTCACCCAGCTTCCCCCTGCACCAAATAGTTTTGATAATTACTGTTATATATTACTCATGGTCTAGAAGTGCCATTACCACCTTCTCATAATGTAATATACAAACAACAATAATATCCCATTATCCTAATAACATAATGAACATATTTCACAAATTCCAATCCAGAAGATGTTTTTGAAGCTCCTGCTATGTGTTCGTAGTATTCTTTTGTATGGAGAAAAAACATACATTTAAGTATCTATGCCTTCAAGGATTTTACATTCCACTACTAGGGAAAGCACAACATGTAAACAGATCATTTGAGGAGACAGAGAGACAGAGAGAGAGAGAGAAAGGGAGGGAGGGAGCATCTTGATAACTGTGAGGGGGTGGGATGGATCATCATTATTCCCTAGACCTAGGATGTGGCACTAAATCCAAGTCTACAAAAAAAGCTAGATTCTAAGGGGCGCAGAAGAAGAGGTGGTAGGTTCAACTGTGCAAACCCCATGCACATTAAGAGCAACAGGAGATAGAGTATTGAATTCAGGAAGAAGCAAGTCAGCCAGTATGGCTGGAACATCTTGTGTGTGACTGAGTGATGCTAAGTAGGATCTAGCCAGATTGTAAAGACTCTAACATACCAAACAGAGGACTTTTATTTGCTCCTAGTGGCCAAAGGGAGCTGCTGAAGCTTCCTGAACAGGGGAGTGACATGGTCAGCCCCATGCTTTAGGAATGTCTCTTTAGCGACTATATGGAGAATGAAGAAATGAGACAGACACCGAAAGTCCAAGTAGGAACCCATGCCAAGGGAACTGATCAAGTAAGAGGTGCCATAGGCTTAAATGAAGATAGTGGCTGTGGGGGTAGAGAGATGAATCTTCTGAATCTGAGAGGAGAACGGGGATTGGTGTGGCTTGTTTGGTGTACGTGTAGAGAGCCTATGACTTGGGATCAGAAATCTTTGATTCGTATTCTGGCTCTGCAATGCAAATCCTTGTGTGTGAGCTCTAAATTCTCAGACCTCTGGATCTTTCCAGTGTCCAGGAGGGAAATCATTTTCCACATCATTTTGTTACTTAGATGCTAATATTTTCCCTTCCCTAGAGTTTAGAATTTGGGCATTCGTAACCTCCAACTCTAGAGTTCTTTAACAGCTTCTCCCACTCTGCCATACTAACTTTCCTGTGGGTCACCTTTCTTTGGGTTAGTAGCTGGGTTAGGTAGGACCTTAGTTCATGCCAATGTTCATTTTTTCAAATAAATCCACACTAGCCTCTACGAATCTGGCAGAGAGTAAGAACAGGAAAGAAACAAAAGAAAATACAAACTCCTAAATATTTAATTGTAATGCCTCTGTAGTAAGCCTCTCTGTCTTTGATTTAGGAAGACTTGGAATTGCAGGGGTTTAATGTTCATGCCAGTGTCTTGTGCCAGGTACAAGGAGGCAATATGGCTTGACCTAAAAGATATAAAATAGAGTATCAGAGTACAATCCAAACATTTTGGTGAATGTGCCTTTAAGCTCAGAAATAGAGGAAGCAATCTGCAGAAAGTATTGGATACCATCCTGCTAAGCTACAAGGTAATATTGTTAATTAGTTCATTAAATTTTTATTTACAAAAAAATGTGTCGTATGCCATATTGTATGACACTGTTTGGAGCTGGGGAAGTAATGAGATCATTTAAATCATCAAATGTTTTCTTAGCTGAATATATGATTTCTGTTCACTTGTAGCCAATATCTTCTCTTCTACTCTGCCTGATCCCAACTTATTTATATGTGTGTATGAACTGAAACTTTAATTAAAATCACAATGGAAAAATATTTTTATGATCTCCAGGACTCTCAAATTACATTTCTTTTGAGTGTAGTAATGTGCAACTCCAGAAGATGAGTTCAGAGCTAATAAAAAAGAAGTTGACAGAACAAATACAGAATTCATCCCTAGATTTAACGGGCCTCCTGGGGTCAGGCAGAAAGGAGTTAGGTTCTGCAGTCAGACAATGTCCAAAAGAACTGAAATGAAGTAGTTGAACTCATAGGGCTGTTTATGCCGCAAAACGTATGTGTCGTATTGCTTTTGAAGTCGATCGTCACAGAAAAACAAAAGCCAGATTTCTGATGGTACTACTGGTATTAATCAGTTTGATGCTTCAGTGGAGTTCTGATGTTTCTTCCAAATCACAACCTAATCAATCCACGTGTCCGCATCCCTTGGTACTCCTGCTCATGGCTTCCTGTCATATGGAGAGACCCCAACATGCTGCGACTTTTCCTTTCGATGTCTTGACGTGTCACAGATAATCAATAATACACACATGGGGTACAGTCGTGTCAAATTCCCATCAGACATAATATATGCATAACCAGTGAAATTGCTTGTCAACTCCTGGATGGAGGAGGGAGACAACAAGAATCGTGTAAGCATGGAGAAAAATTTAAAATTATAAAAAATTCCCATCCGACTTACATAGTTGTGTCACATGTAGGCCACTGAGCATATAGGCATTGCTGGAAGGTCTGAAATGGCGCCCCTGCTAGATGGCTCTATCCTTTCAAGCCAAGATTTTGGACAACCAAGAAAGTTCTCATAGGCCAGAGGTCAGAAAGAAGCCAGCCAGTCCAAGAAGAAATAAGGCCATGGACTTCCAATAGTGAAGAGGCTCCGCCTCAATAAGAATTTCTATTTATGGTGGCCCTTGGAGGCCACCTCCCAGGCCAAACACTTTGATCAGAGCCTTTCTCAGCTCCGTGGCATACCATGGCAAACTCTGAATGGAGCCACATCCGTGGTTTGCAAAGGGTGTATGAAGTAGCCATAACCACCTAGCCCTTGAGTAAGTTATTAGAACATGGGAAGCATCCAAAGTTATGCCTGTGGTAGGATAGCAGCTAACTTGGTAAAAACCATTCTCCAGGATCTGTTTTGGGCAGAGTAAGGCCACTCGTTTGTTTTTGGAGTGGGGAGAAGGCTCCTTGTGGATTTTCTTAATTTTCCTGGTCCCAGTGTTAGCCCAGGGAAGACTGATGTCTGTGGAAGTCAATATGTTTTTATATAGCTATTCATCAGTTACTCTGACATTTGCCTTAAGTCCTGACATTTACCAGGCTGGATGTTTAGAACCCGGTCCCTAAAGGCTCATTCTCTTTGCTGTTAACATCTGAGCCCAGCATTCCTTGCCGCTTCCGCGTGGTCCGCAGTGGTTTCAGGTGGCTGATGGCCCGCAATGGAAAGAGTTGGTCTAAAGAGAGAGTCTCCAATACTGCACACACTGCAGTCGTGAGCTAGATAAGTTAACTTTCTTTCCAGTTCCGGAGCATTAAAGCCTTGAGTTTACAGATGGCCTCTGAATCATTTCTTAGACTTTGGAGGCCCTGGAGCTGCAAACCTTTTGTTGACCTGAAAAGCTGCCCCCTCTCACCTGGCACTCCTCCCCCTCCCCAGCTTGCCAGCAGCAGCCAATTTTGTTCTTGACCCAGGTGTCTTGATGATTTCCCCTCTAGCTCCTCTGGGCTGGCTGTGCCTCTGCCTGGCCTCCCATTTTTAATTGCCGAGCCAGGAAAGTCGACCCAGCTCCCTCCGGTCCTTCAGCTTGGAGCCTTTCTCAACAGGTCACAGCAAAGGAGAAGGTAAGGTGGGGAGGAAGTCACCCTGGGGTCTTTCTCCATGTCAGCACCAGCCTATTGCCAAGGCCAGAATTGTTTGCCTCCCAGCACAGTGTTGCAACCTAAGGGACCCACCGGTAAGGAAGGAGCTCGGAATCTCTGTTCGTTTAACTCAATTAACTCATGCTCTGTGGCCACTAGAAGTTTGTTCATCTTGCTGTAGGGTCTGTGGGTTTATTAGCTGCCCTGTGCAGAGCCGTGCCTTAGCCTGGCGGAAAGGGGCCAACTCTTATTGAGCGTTTGCAGCAGTCTCTAATTAGAGCAGAGGGGTTTGTGCAACTGTGTGGCTTAGATCATTCATTCATTTATTCCAAAATGATTCAGTGAGTGCCTTCTGGGGGCCCTCACCAAGGATGAGGGAGAGAAGCTGCGGCCCTGGCTTCCGGGAGGTTACAGACTGGTCGAAGAGAGAGGCCAAAGAGTGGCAGAGTGAGTCAGTAAACATTTATTGATTGCCTACTATGTGCCAGGCACTGGGATACATGCTGAAAATACCCTCCCGTGGCCCCCAAAAAGGGCAGAAATGAGCCCCAGCCCTTCTAGAAGCTCACATTCTAATGGGGTGGGGGGAGACAATGGGCAAAGAGCTAGGCACAACCATGCTGTCTACAGGTAATTCTGAGATAACCAGGGAGAGAATTAAGGTGGGGGGATGGCTGCCTGTGGAAGGGGGCACCTAAGCTAGGTCTTGAAGGAGGCCTCAACCTCAAGGGTAGGAAGACTGAAAAAGAAGGGGGGCTAGCTTCTGAAAACCAAACAGAGGAGTTCATATTTGATCCTGGAGGTGCTGGTGAGCCCCTGGAGCATACTGACTTGGGTGCAGGGGCGGGAGTGCCATAACATAGTTGGATCTGCACATTAGGGAAATCATTTTGATTGCTGAGTGCAGGATGGCCTGGAGTGGGGGGAAACTTGAGGCAGGAAGATGGGCCAACAGCTATTGCAACAGTCCAGGCATGAGGTGTGATGGGGGCCTAGCGCTAGGGTGAGGGTAGCGACAGAGATGAGAAAGGGGATTTCTGAGAGATGTTGTAAAGGTCAAATGGAAAGAGTCTGGCCATGGAGAACATTTTGGGGTGATCAGGGTAGGCTTCATGAAGGAGATGGAATCAGAGCAGAACTTTTAAGAACGAGCAGCTCAAGCTTCCAACTTTGGTAGGAGGCTCAAGACTGTGTGAGCAAGAAAGAGCAGGATCAGATCCAAGATCGAAAACGGAGGAAGAGAAGGAATTTGGAAGGGGATTTGGAAGGCTTGGGCATTGTGAAAAAAGCCAGAACTTGACTTAATCCTGAAGATGCAAAACCCTTACCAAGAGTGCCAAAGCACTGGACAACAACCCACTAATGTGGGGCGACACAGATAGTGTTTTCATCACTGTTGCCTATTAAAGGCAAGAATTTGAGATGGATTTGGAAAGTGAAGAGCTAACTACAGAGACAGTAATCTAGGAAGGAGATTTGGGTTTCTAGACCAAAACGTTTACTGTTTGGAGCTTGAAAAAAAAGAATTTCAGAATTTCTGCCTTTTTTGAGGGGGATGGAGGATGCCTAACAAAGTCTGATAAAAATGTATTTACCTGGAATCTGGTCAATGCATTCATCAAATTTACTTGAAATGGAAAAGGATGAAGATGGTGGGATAAAGTGAGTATATATAGCCACCGAACAAACTATGAGAGTAACCAGAGGAAGAAAATATAGTCAGAGAAGTATAGAAAGAAAAAGAAATCAAGAGAGAAAACCAGAATGTCACAGAGCCAAATCTAAGATAAGAGCCAATCATAAAGCCCATTGTTTCCTTTTTTAAAATGTATTATTTATTTAGATTTTTTTCCATGGTTACATGTTTCATGTTCTCTCCCTCCCCTCTTCCCTCTCCCAGATGAGCAATTCCACTAGGCTTATACGTGTATTATTGCTCAAAATCTATTTCCATATTATTCCCATTTGTAATAGTCATCCTTTCAAACCAAAACCCCTCAGTCATATACCCACAGAACTGCATGATCCATCCTATGTTTTTCTTCTGTGTTTCCGCTCCCACAGTTCTTTCTCTGGATGTGGAGAGCGTTCTTTCTCCTAAGTCCCTCAGGATCGTTCTTAATCGTTGCACTGCTATCAGTCCCATTGTTTCAAATGTTTATACACCAAATGTACAAAGAATAGGTAAAAAAATTGCACCAAAGATTCTGACGTAAGGAAGCAAATTTGAACTCATAGATATGATGAAACTTTGCAGATTGGGGCTCATACTTGGAATATGGCTCTGAAAGGATATAACTTATCCTGCCTTTCCTCCCACCCCCCCAAAAAGAAAGATGGATAGAAGTGGGAGTGGAGTAGCAATGTATGTCAAGAAGATATAGTAATGTGGCAAAATCCAAGAACTCAATGGAGGAAATGGAGGAATGAACATTTGGTGGAAAATAAAGGGAGGCAGGAACCAAAGCAATTTTGTCATCAGCCTATTCCAGAGATCCCCACCCCCAGACAAAAATGATACAGGCGACTTCAGTTATCCAGATATATGCCCAGAGTAACTACTAGTTATTCGATGGTCAATATTAATTTCATCCTTCAAAAAGTAGAGGAAGCAACAAATGAAAAATCTTCTGGATCTAATGCTCAGCAACAGACAATAACTCGTTGCTGGGATGTAAATGATGGGAACCTAGGTGGGGGGGATGCACTGAATCTTCAAGTATTTAATAGAGAAAACAAAGAAAAGTGGACATGGACACTTAGGGACAACACCTTTCAAAAGGTTCGGAGAAAGGGTGTCCTTTTGGACATCCAATGGACAAAAATGCCACAAAGAAAGTCAGTCCAGAAGGAATAGAGACCTTCAAGAATGGACTTCTGAAGACATAAAGAGAAACATTTCTGTCCAGAAGGGAAAGAAACTGTCCCAGGTATACGGACAGGGCATTCACCAACCAAAGATGTTTTTCTAAATACATAGAATTACAGAACATAGAGGGGGCAGCTGAGTAACTCAGTGGGTTGAGAGTCAGGCCTAGAGATGGGAGGTCTTGGGTTCAAATCCGGCCTCAGACACTTCCCAGCTGTGTGACCCTGGAAAAGTCACTTGACCCCCATGGCCCACCCTTACCACTCTTCCACCTAGGAGCCAATACACAGAAGTTAAGGGTTTAAAAAAAAAGAAGAAGAAAATAGAGAAGCATGGAGAGAGAATGGAGGAGTCCATCAATAAGTATTTATTAAGTATCTACTGTTTGGAACTGGGGTAGAAGAACAAAGATGGAAACAATCAATGTATATGTGAATATGTGTCTCTATACATATGAATGCCTCTGCATCTATGTTTGTATACATATGCAGATTTGGAAATATGTGTGTACTTAAGTGTTGGTGTGCACTGACACATCTACACAACAGTTAAATGCAAAGTCATTTGGGAGGAAGGGCGTTAACAGTTGGAGAAGATCAGGGAAAGCTTCCTGCAGTTGGTACATGTGAAAAAGAGAAGAGCTTTGGGAGACGGAAGTCAGGAAGGTGTTCATTCCAGGCATGGAAGATGGGAAGGTAATGGAATGTCATGTGTGAAGAACAGAAAGAAGGCCAGTTTGGCTGAACCTCAGAGAGAATAATGTCCAATGAGATTGGACAGGTTGGGACTAGGAAAGGTAGAGCTCTGGAGAGAGTGCCAGGGCTGGAGTCAGACTCATTTTCCTGAGTTCAAATCCAGCCTCAGACACTTATTAGCTGTATGACCCTGGACATATCACTTTAATGTGGTTTGCCTCACTTTCCTTATCTGTCAAATGAGCTGGAGAAGGAAATGGCCAACCATTCCAGAATATTAGCCAAGAAGACTTCAGTGGGGTCAGCAAGAGTCTGATGGAAAACGATGTCGAGCTTTAGACTTTCTCTTTTGTCCTAGAGGTGAGAGGAAGCCACTGGCAATGGTCCAGTAGGAGCATTACATGGACTGTTTCATTGACAGCAACTTGTCGGTGACCAGAGTGGGGAAGATTTGAGGGAAGGAGAGCAGTTAGGAGGAGGCCATTGCAATAATGTGGTAACCGTGCGAGCAGAACGAAGGGAGAAGATTAGAGAAATAGTGTGAAGGTAGAAATATGCAGATTTGGCAAATGATGAGATGCGTGGGCTGAAGGAGAGTGAGAAAACAAGGATAATGTGGAGATGATGGAGTTGCAAAAGCGAAGATGGCCGCCCCTTGGAGAGAAAGCCGAGTGTTTGGAAGAGCAGGTTGGGGGAAAGATAATGAGCTCAGTTTGGGGCTTGTCATGTTGAAAATGTCTCTGGGCCATCCAGTTGGAAAAGGGAAAGGTTGAACTTGGCGAGGAGGAGGGCCATCTTTTTAGCCCAGACTGGGGAAAAGGAAGAGTAAATGAGAGATAATGTGGATTTTGAGATGAAAAGGGAGCTCACTTCAAATGACCTAAATTTTCTCAGGAAAGGAAGAGACACGATCCTGAGCTAAAAGAGGAGGGAGGGGAAGTGAGCGGAGGCATGAGAAGAGGTTTGTAATATCCTATGTGAGCGGTGAGATACTGAGTCAATTAGGGTGGAATCAAAGTACTGTCTGTCTGCTAACAGTGAGAGTTCAGTTGAGCTTGGATAACATGACTCGGGAGCGTATCTAATCCACAAAGTTTTCTTCTCTCAGCTGCTTCCAACAATGAGTGAATAGGAGAAGAAGACACCGATGGAGGCAGTAATTCAGAGATGGGGGTTGGCAAGAGAAGAATAGCAACAGGACAAGGAGGCAAGGAATTTGAGAGCATACCATCAGGTTGATGCCCCGAAATAGAGTCAAAATGTGAAAAGGGGGAAGTAAAGTCAGGGCAGAGGCACTAGCAGATGGATTTGGGAGTGATCGGGGAAGCCAAAGAGCCATCCTTATTGGTTTGCTAGCAAGTCAACAAACATGAAATAGCTACCGTGCTCTAAGTCCTAGTCAACTTGACAGGAAGCTTCTAATGGAGTGGCCCGGGGACATGTACTTGGCCCTATGCTGTTTAGCATTGCTATCAGTGACCTGGATATAGAGTCAGAGTTGGTGTGATTGCCAAATTTACATGGAGTGCAAAGCCTGGAGGGAAATGGAACAAGGGATGACAGAGTCAGGATTGACGGCCTTGAAGACTGCGCCAAATCTAATAAACTGAAATGTAATAGGAAGAAATGTAATGCCTTACCCTTGATTCAATTTAGCAGTGTCACGGGAGGGGAGGGGTGGCTAGACATCAGTTCGTCTAAAAAAGATCAGGAGTGTTAGTGGAGGACAAAGTCAGCATGTGTTAAGAGAGCCCCAGGATATGATTGGGGACATAGACTCGAAACGACCACCCCAACGCAACTATCAACAATTTGGAAATAGGTCTTGATCGATGACACATGGCAAATCTAGTGGAAATGTGTATCGGCTATTGGGGGGGGGAGCTCGGGGCGGGGGGAAGGGGAAAGTAAGAGCATGAATCAAGTAACCATGTTAACTTTTCTAAAAAAATAAAAACGATTAAATGTTAAAATTTTAAAAAATAGATACAGGAATGATTGTTTGGTCAAGGATAGCATCTCTCTAATGAGGGATGGGAAAAACAAACATATTTACCTGGAAAAAAAGAGAGCCCCAGGGCAGGCCAGATAACTGATCACAACATCCCGGGCTGAGGAGACGGGTGAGCATGTGGCATTTGGGCCTGGTCAGAACACATCCGGGACGTTGTTCTCTATTCTGGGTGCCCCATTTTAGGTAGGATATTGAGAGGCTACACAGTGTCCAAAGAAGGAGCTGGGGTGCTTCATCCTAGAGAAGCAAATACTCCAGGAGAGCATAGAGATAGACAGAGACACGTAGAGACATGATCAGTGTGTGAGATTATTTGAAGGGCTTTAATATGTGGAAGGGAAATGAAACTTGTTCTGCTTATCCCTAAACATCCAGACCCAGAGCAATGGTTCAGTTGCAAAGAGACCCAGTTAGGCTGAATATTCATAATAATAATGAGAGCTATCACCAAGTATAATGGGCTGCCTCTGGAGGTCTTTGAGCAAAGGCTAGAGAAGAGGGAAGTCCAGTTTTCATTTGGCTTGCCCTATGGGCCCATTTGGACTATGAGTATTATCTGTGGCTTGAAGAAGAGGGAGTTTGCATCCCAGATCTTCATTCAGCAGCTGGACATCCCAAAGAAACTTTTCAACTCCTTGAACCCAGGCCATGCCCTGGCAGGCAGTCAAGCAGTGATTGTGCCATATGAGTGATGGTCTGTTCCAATCACCTCAATCCAATCCAATCCAATCCAATGTACTTCAAGCCAGTATTTACTCTACCTGAAATGACTATGATATAATTCTAAGGCTGAAGTGAGCCCCAGCGTTATAGATGCCTAGGCACGTAATAGCAGAAAATTAGAGTTGAAAGAGTCCCGTCTAACCCCTTCATTTTATAGAGATGAAAACTGAGGCTCAGAGAAAGAAAGCAATTCATCCAAGATGATTCCCCAAGTTAGAGAGAATCAGGACCGAAGCCCGGGCTCAGCACTCACTCATGCAACCGTACCATATTACCTGAATCAGAGAACTCCAACACTCCTATATGCAAAATGTATTTATCCTATTCCGCCCCGCCCCCAGAAGATAGCTTCACAACAAAACAATTCACAGCCAGAAATGAAGGGCTTTGCCCTTGAAAGGGTTTACTCTGGCAGTATGTTATCTCAAGCAAGTTCACATTCTGTAGTGGGTGGATGCTTTATGGGTCTAAGAGCCATCTATAACTTATGGGCAAAAGTCCAAAGGAGCGTTCAATTTATCAACAAGTCAAGGCGTAAATTTAGAAGGAATCATTTCTTTCTAACCAGCCAACTCTTAAGATTCAAACATGCCTCAATTTATCGAGGAGGCGGCATTTGGGACATTAAAAAATGGCACCATTTGACAAAGAAAGCTTGATTCTAAATGTGCGTACTTGAAACACACATGTGGGGGCACACACAAACAATTCGGTGCTTCATCAGTGTTTACCGTGTCATTTTATGGGAAGTTTTCAAAGGAACAGACTCCAAACTGTTCACGATACATCCTTTACAGAGAAAAGCGGCCCCAGTTCAGAATGTTGTGTGCTTGGAGCCTAAATATTTGGTCTTTGATAGGAGCAGCCTCTAACGCAGTGATGGTCAACCTTTTGAGCTCGGTGTGTCAAAATTCACCAAAAAACCGAGCATAACTCGGGTGGTGTGTCACTTCGAGAAAAAAACATAATTTCAGGATATTTATAGTTTAAATAACATACTCCTCTGTATGCGGCCGCGTGTCATCGAAAATGGCTACACCTGTCAGTGCTGACATGTGTGTCATAGGTTTGCCATCAGGGCTCTAACGCCACCACCCAAGTACTCATCCCTAACCCACTGCTCTGATCGTGTGTCGCTTCCCAAATGAAGTATGTACTCTTAACTCTCATCACAGCACCTAAACAGTTGAGATACAAATGCCCTTTGCGGGTGTACCTCATCCTACACTATATATTCCATAGTGCAGCCATGTAAGAATCTTCTCTACTCTCATTTGGCCTTCTCCTCTCTTCTTTTTTGCACACACATTCATCTACTCCTGGACTTCCTGACTGCCCTCCACCATTCAGTAAGCATTAAGTAAGTGCTTGCTGTACACAATTATATCTATCCAAGTGCCTCTCCTCCTGCAAGGACTAACTGGGATACCACCGCCTCCACCTCCATACGTTAACTTGTTTCTTAGATGTCTGCTCTGATGTTGTTGCCTTTTGTAGTTAATTTAATGCTTGTCTTCCTCGTCTATTAGGTTTTATGAGTTCTGGGTCAGTTTCTTCCTTATCCTTGTATCCTTGACACCCAGAAGACAGTGTTGCACAGAGCAGTTGCTCAGCAAAGGTCTACTGAATTGAGTTGAATCTTGAAAATGAAGACCCCTGTGCAGGAATGCATGATCTCTGGCCACCAATGACCTAGAACTTTATAGCTCAGGAAAACAGCCTTAAATCTTCACCTGAAGTGACAGAACTAATTCATTCAGTGAATGTCACCAGTACTGTGGCTATACACAGGAACCAATTACCCCCTAAAAATGGATATGTTCAGTCAACTGGTTAGTAACAATCAATTTGCCAAATAGCCATTTGTTTGATTGAATTGTCCCATTGATGGTTTTTACAAACTGAGTCATGGGCATAAATGTGATTCTTCAAGGCCAATATTGAGTCAAGAAGTCAGCAGACAAGTTGGTCGATGTGTTCATAAAGTATATATGAGGCCTAAGCTCTTTTGTAAGGGAAATCAATTAGTAAATACATTTACCTTTAATGCAAACTCAATGTGAATTGAGAGTATGATAAGGAATCCTGAAAAGCAAATGGGATCTTGGGCTACATTCAGAGAGGCCTGCCTTCCCCAGGAATAGAAAGGTAAAAGCCCTGTTGTCCCCTGTTCTAATCAGATCTCATCTAGAGTACTATTTTCCTCTCTGGGACCATTATATAAGAAAGACATTGATAAATTGGCGAGCAACCAGTATGGTAAAGGGTCTTGGGCTGATGCCATGTAAAGACTAGTTAAGGGAAACAGGAATGTTTAGACTCAAGAAGAGAAGACTTGGGAGTGAGTTTGATAGTGATCTTAAAATATTTGAAGAACTAACAAGCTGAGGAAGGATTAGACTCATTCTGTTTAGCCCCATAGGGCAGAACCAAGAGCTGTGGGTGGAAACCGCAGAGAGCTTTAGGTTTCATGTCAAGAACAACTTCCTAACAGTGAGAACTGTCCCAAAGTGAAAAGGGCAGACTTGGGAAGAGTTTGATGCCCTGCCATTGGAAAGTCTTCAGAGAGAGGTCAGAAAGCCACCTGTTGGGAATATCGTTGCCAAGTATTCATTGGCCAGAATGTGTTGGCTCTACGATTCAACTGTTAGTGCCCCACATTGCACTAAAACTAGAGGATTAACGAGTATTTTTAATGATTCTGGACACTTGGAGCATATCATTTGATTAGGCAGCACAGTTGGCAAGCTGAGTGAAACAATATATTGCAGTTCTGGAAAGGAAAATAATCAAGAGTACTAGCTCTTGTGCTCCTCTGGTACTCGGTTCGAGGTTTTTTCCCCAACTGACAAAATTCAATATTGTACTGTTAAACATGTGTTTCCTACTCCTCTAAAGAATTCAGCTTTGGTGTGTTATCATTCTTCAACCTGTCGCTACTCTTCTCCCTCTGGATCCATTTCTTCTCTCCTCTTCTTTTGTTGGATCATTTACTCATGCCCTGAATCCCGTCCAGCACATAAATGCTCAGAATGACTCGTTGATGACACTGATAGAAGATTGTGAGATTTTGAGCTAGATGGGACCCAATAAATCCTGTAGTTCAGCCTTCTCATTGGACAAAGCCACCAAAGTCCCAGAGAGAAGAATGTCTTCCCCAAAGTAACATAACTCATGAGTGGCAAAGCCAGGATGGGCAGGATATGGGGTGAGAAAAGTGGTCCTTTCCCTCCAAAGCTGATCCTTCTCCCACTGCACCACACTATCTTTGACTCTTCCTACAGACATGTTGCCATGGCATTTCTCAGCTGCCAGTTGGAACAGAGCAAAGGAAACTACAGGTCGTACGATGGTGTTTCTCCCCTGCTGCTAAAGATTACTTAAGCAACCATTTCTATGCATCAACAGGTGTGATCAAGTTGAAGAAGCCTGGGTTGCCCATGTGGCTTTGTCACAGAGGAGTGGCATATTGCCAAGGTGACAGCACTCCTATCATTATCCAGACACCCCATCTGTATCCATCTTAGCTGAGCACTTGGTGCCCCAGTGAAATTGGCACACTTGCTCATAAATGGGCAGGATTCCATGTAAACATATGGACATAAATGTAGACAAGCCAAAGATGCATAACAGGAAATTTATTTCATATAGGCAAAGTTTCTAGCCAGCATTTCCAATACAACTGTTTGCCCTCAGCTCGTGTTCTGAAAACGAAGGCACAGCTGAATATCCTTACAACTCAACCTTGAATTGATTCATATATGTATACAGGTATATACTTCAACATACCACCATATACATTATCTCCTTGATGGGAGCACTCCCTCCAAAGATTATTTACTTGACCTACTAGAGGCCTTCACTATAGTAATTTCTGGTTCTATGAGGACCAATACTGCACTCCGGCTATCCATCTGTCATGCCTCATTCTTGCTATATGACCAGCTTGCCTTCTTTTGCAATCAGACATAAACCCCTTAATCAACTTCTTGCACATAAATCGTGGCTCTCTGTTGCCCTTGAAGTCACCCACAGTTTAGAGTCTAATAGCAAATCCCAACTTTTCACCACTAATATTCTTCTAATGATGCTGTATGCCCAAGAAACCTAAAATACCACAGTTTCTGTTATGCCTGTGCTATGTACTAGACTATACTAAATACCATGTAAAATCAATCACCCTATAAGCATTTAAGTGCATAATGTGTACTAATCATTAGGAATAAAAAAGATGAAATTTACATTCTGCTGGGGGTGACAACATGTATACTATAAGTGCATAGAAAATATCTGCAAATCAAATACCAAGCAACCTTGGAGAGGAAGGCACTACCTTCTGGAAGAACCAGGAAAGGTCTCGTGTAGAAGGCGATACTTAAATTGAGTCTTGAAGTAAATCGGGGATTCTAGGAGACAGAGATATGGCAGGAGATCATTCCAGACATATACCAATGCAAAGGCCTAGAAATGAGAGAGAAGATGTCGTGTGGGAGGAATACAAGTAGATACATAGGAATGGATTGAAGAGAATGTGAAAGGGAGTCACAGAAGAATTAATATTTGATCCTGAGGGCAGAGTCAAGATTGCAAGGTACGGGCAGTAAGTCAGCTGAACTCTTCCAACAATGTCCTCCAAACAACTGTAAAATAATCCCTCAAATTGAATTCTGGAGTGACAGAACCAAAAATAGGGTCAAAGTAAGATATATTTCTAGCCCAAAGCAACTTAGGTCATCAGAAGAAGTCCGTGACACATAAATCATCAGCAATGAAGTCCAAAAGGAAGAAATAGAGAAATTCCATCTAAATAACTGCAGATAGGGGCAGCTGGGTAGCTCAGTGGAGTGAGAGTCAGGCCTAGAGACAGGAGGTCCTAGGTTCAAACCCGGCCTCAGCCACTTCCCAGCTGTGTGACCCTGGGCAAGTCACTTGACCCCCATTGCCCACCCTTACCACTCTTCCACCTATGAGACAATACACCGAAGTACAAGGGTTTTAAAAAAATTGCTAAAATAACTGCAGATATAATATAGAATACTTGGGAATCTACCTGCTAGGAAAACCCAGAAACTATGTAACTACAATTACAAAAAACTTTTCACACAAAATAAGTCAGATCTAAACAATTGGAGCAATAGTAATTGCTCATGGGTGGGCCAAGCCAATATAATAAAATTGGCAATTTTATCTAAATTAATTTTCTTATTCAGTGCCATACCAAACGACCAAAAATTATTTTATAGAACTAGAAAAAATAGTAACAAAACTCAAAGAGCATAAGGTCAGGAATATCAAGGGAATCAATGGGAAAAAATATAAAGGAAGGTGTCCCGGTAATACCAGATCTCAGATTGAATTACAAAGTGGTAATCATGAAAACAAGCTGGTACTGGCTAAGAAATAGAGTGGTAAATCAGTGGAATAGAGTAGGTAAATAGTACATAGTAGTAAATGACCGTAATAATCTAGTGTTTGATAAACCCAAAGATCCAAGCAAACAAAACCAATGCAGTCCAAATTAAAAGGAAATCAGGAAACCGAGAGAAGCAAGAAAAACAGCAAGTTGTTTTTTTTCTGACAAAGGCCTCATTTCCCAAATATATAGAGAACTGAGTTATTCTCCAATTGATATATTGTCAAATGATATGAAAGGCAGTTTTCAGAGGAACTAATCAAAGGTGCTCTGAATCACTATTAATTAGAGAAATGCAAATTAATTCTGAGGTGCCACCTCACCTATCAGATTGGCTGATATGACAAAGAAAAGGTCTGTATCCCAAAGAGATCAAAGGAAAAGGACCTATATGTACAAAAATATTTATAGCAGCTCTTTTTGTGGAGACAAAGAATTGGAAATTGAGGGGATGCTCATCTCTTGGGGAATCGCTGAACAAATCATGGCATGTGATTGAATATTATTGTGCTATCAGAAATGACAAGCAGAATGATTTCAGAAAATCCTAAGAAGACTTATGTAAACTTACATAAAATGAAGTGAGCAGAACCAGGAGAACAATGCACATAGGTAAGAGCAATACCAAACGATGACCATCTGTGAATGATCTAGTTATTCTTGGTAATACAGTGATCCAAGATACTCCCAGAGACTCATGATGAAAAATGTCATCTGCCTTCAAAGAAAGAACCAATAGTCTGAATGCAGACCCAAACATACTATATTTCACTTTCTTTAATTTTTTTTCTTTGAGATGTTTCTCAAAATGACTAATACGGAAAAATATTTTTCATGATTGCACATGTAAATTAAATATCTGGTTGCTTACCATGTCAGGAAGAGGGGAGGTGGAGGTGGGAGGGAGTAAAAAACAGGATGGGAAGGAGGGAGAGAATTTGAAACTCAAAAGAAAAAATTGTTTTAACATGTAATTAAGTTAGTGGGGGGAAAGGGAAGGAGAGAAGGTATTCAAGATTCAAAATTCTTTTAAAAACATGGGGGAAGGGGCAGCTGGGTAGCTCAGTGGAGTGAGAGCCAGGCCTAGAGACAGGAGGTCCTAGGTTCAAACCCGGCCTCAGCCACTTCCCAGCTGTGTGACCCTGGGCAAGTCACTTGACCCCCATTGCCCACCCTTACCAATCTTCCACCTATGAGACAATACACCAAAGTACAAGGGTTTAAAAAAAAAAAAAAAGATAAAAAAAAAAACATGGGGGAAAATAAAATTTAAAAACATGTAATTTGGAAAAATAAAATATTATTATCAAACAGAAATGAAACAGGATCTTCCTGCCTTCAAAAAGTAAAATAAAAATTAATCATTAAAGTAAATAATATTTTTAAAAAATTTTATTCTAGATTTTCTTTAGAAAATCTAGAATAAAAATTCTAAATTTTCTAAAGAAAAGGTTTGAATTAGAGAAAGATACCAAGTAAAAGACTCTTTGAATAATCCATTAGGGACATGATGAGCGCAGGAACTAGGGTCGTGGTTGTGTAAGTGGAGAGAATGGACATGTACCTGAAACACTGTGGATATAATAGTGAGAAGATGATGGGGCCACAGATATGGATATGTGGAATGAGTGAGAAAGTAAGAAGTTGGGGATGATGCCCAGGGTCTGAGCCTGTTGAGTTTTTTCTTAGAACCTCTGTTTTGGGAATGGGACCTAGATTAGACATCCCTCATTCTCTAGATGCAAACCACCTCAATTCACATGTCCTCCGAGTAAGCTTCTCCTATTGGTGAGTTCTTCTTGGAACTCCCATTTAAGACCCCAAACTAGCCATCCCTTAGTCTATAGATTTAGATACTTTGTTCCAGCCTGAGAACCTCTCTTGCTTTTCAGCCCTTCTTTTGTATATTGTCTTCACATTGGAATATATAGTCTTCTTGAAGGAGGTAATTCTCTTTCTATTTGCTTGCATTTGTATCCCTGGTGCTTAACAAAATGCTTGGCATGTAGTGAGCACTTACTGAATTTTAAACCCTTACCTTCTGTCTTATAATCAATACTGAGTATCCATTGCAAGGCAGAAAAGCATTAAGGGTTAGGCAACTGGGATTAAGTGACTTGCCCAGGGTCATACACCTAGAAAGTATCTGAGACCACGTTTGAACCCAAGATCTCCTCTCTCCAGGCCTGGCTCT
Organism: Gracilinanus agilis; assembly: GCF_016433145.1. NCBI lineage: Eukaryota > Metazoa > Chordata > Mammalia > Didelphimorphia > Didelphidae > Gracilinanus > Gracilinanus agilis. The sequence continues at coordinate 57,352,700 of NC_058136.1, read as the reverse complement.
CTATCCACTGAGCCACCATTGAGTTGCCTCAATGAATGCTTTTTGACTATTATTGACTGACTGAAAGGATGGTGGCAGCCTTGGCAATAGTATGGATTTTTAAAAAGTCCAATGGTTACACCTAAACATGGTCCATAGTTGAAGCAAAGATTTAAACAAACACAGTGACAGTGTCACAAAGATGAAGAGATATTCTGAGCCATCTTTTAGCAATGTTTTTTTTTTCTTTACCAAATTATTGGATTGCTTATGCTTTGTATATAACTATTGGGCTTCCTTGCATTACTATTAATCCCCCATTTAAGTTGTGGCTGGAAAAATCTGGGTGGATCCCTCAGGAAAAATTCTGCTTCTTATTCAGTGATAAATATCAAGGGTAGATATATTTTGTAGGTGAGGTTGTACATTGTTGCTGCAAGTTAATGATGCTGAATCGATCTAGAGGCACCACAAGAAGCTACTGATTGTCTAAGACTATTGAAATGACTACTTCCTGTCTCATTCTTAATTAACCGAAATGTAGTAGTATTGGGAACTCACTTGAACTTTGATTAACTTTAAAGAGCACATTTGTAATTATCTTCCAGCCCCGGGGAAAGAAATGTCATGGGAGGAAAAGAAAGCACAAGCAGAAATTTCAACCCTCATTCTAGAAGGTAATCTCCAATTTCTCCGTCGTTCAGCTCATCCAGAATTAGTAGTTTAGTCCCTAGAAGATAATGCCGCCACTCTTCCTTATTCTATTCACCATAAAAACCAGTCAGTCACTCGATAAACCAGACCCTTGGAAATCCCATGTTCACTATGGCAATGGTGTGCTGCATCTATGGAAGATGGAGGCAGCTACAGCATGGTGACTAAGAGTAGAAATATACTTAATTATGATGCAGGCTCCATGTGCATATACACAGTTTTTCTCAGAGCAATCTAACTCTTCTATAGACTTTATACAGTCTTTAGACTACAAAGGCAAACCCAAAAGATCTAGGGCTGTGATGGCAAACCTATAGTATGCATACCAGGGAGGGCACACAGAGCATTCTCTGTGGGTATGTGCACTGTTGCCCCAGAGTTCATTACTAGAAAGGCAGAGGGACTCAGGCAGAGCTGCTCCCTTCCCCCTCTCCACCACGCCTGATGCATTTTTTTTCATATCCCCTGCCCTTCTGGCCAGTAGTCCAATGGGAGTGTGGTGGAGGGGGGGAGTGAGCAATTCACAGGCTGCAGAGCTGGAGGGGAGAAGAGCACTCGGGCCACTCCCCTCCTCCTCTCTACATTCTCTGAGGACATTCCTCACTTCATCTGCCCAGCAGTCCAATGGAAGTGCTTCCTCCCTCCCCTGTGTGGGGTAAGGGAGGGGATAGGGTGCTTGTAGTCCCCAGTCTCTATGGGGGCTAGGGGGTGGGGCACAGCATGCAGTTTCTAAAAGTTTTGCATTCACTGATCTAGGGCATAGTTTAAGGTGATTAAGAAATGAGTAAAAGATATTCATACAATAACACAGTTCTTAAAGTCTGATCTGCTCCTATTAAGTTTGGGAAATGCATGGTTCGGGATGGTGCCACATCACTTGGACCATTTTTATCCCTAGTCTCATTAAGACTTCACCCACTAATCATATACATAAAGGATATGTCCCCTAAATTTTTAATATGTTTTTTCTGTTTCTTTCCTGTATACTTTTTTTTAAACCCTTAACTTCTGTGTATTGATTCCTTGGTGGAAGAGAGGTAAGGGTGGGCAATGGGGGTCAATTGACTTGCCCAGGGTCACCCAGCTGGGAAGTGTCTGAGGCCAGACTTGAACCCAGGACCTCCCATCTCTAGACCTGACTCTCAATCCACTGAGCTACCCAGCTGCCCCCCTCCTATATACTTTTGAAATGTGTAAGTTCCTGGTATAAACTCTATTATTGGTTGGTTTTGCCACACTGCTTTCTATTTTTTCCTGAGAGTTCTTGATAAATAACGAGTACAGACCCAAATGATCTCTGTTTTGGGTGACTGGGCTTCTGAGATACTGAGTTCTTGAATTAATTATCTCCTGATTCTTGTTTGTAGACTCTGTTATTCTGGTTGTATTTTTAAAGCAGTACCAAATGGTTTAATGATACTATTTTATGTTTGAGCTTGAAGTCTAGGAATACCATTTCTACTTCATTCCTACTTCTCCCCCGCCCCCACTTCACCACTATAATTTCTGTTGAAATTCTAGACCATTTGTTCCTCCAAGTTAATTTTGTTATTATGACTAATTCTATAATATGACCAATTAATAGATTGATTACTGTAGCCAGAAATCTTCAAATTGTTCTAAGTAATGCTATAATTTATATTATATTAGTACTGTCCAACATTAGGCAAAGAATATCTCACCCATTCTATCACTATTTCTTTATGAAATGTTTTCCAGTTATATGTGTATCTTAATTATGTCTTGGTAGATTGACTCCTAGATGGGTTGTGTATTTTGTATTTATTTTATATAGGAATTCTATTTCTATTGCTGTTTTATTATTGCTTTTTTTCTTACTGCTATATGAAAATGCTGATGATTTTATGGATTGGATAGTCTGCTGTTTTACTGAAATTGTTAATAATCTCTATTTGCTGATTCTCTGCATTTCCTAAGTAAACCATCATATTAATTGCAAATAGGAATACTTTTATCTCCTCTGCAAATATTTATACCTCTAATTCCTTTCCCTGACATTTATGGAACTAAGTTAAATAATATTGTCTGGAGATAGGACATCTTTAGTCTGCCCTTTATTTTTGGAGGAATTTTTTCCTTCTCAAAAGAGGAAGTATTTTTTCCATTTCATTTAGATATATACTTTTATCATATTAAAATGGTCCTTCTATAGCTGTATTTTTAGAGTTTTAGGAAAAATGAGGAATATATATATATATATATATGCCTATATGCATATATGTATGCATGTATATAGACTTAGATGTATACATACTTCATCTTCGATATAATCATGCAGTTTTGCATTTTGATTTTTAGCATGATTTTTTTGTTTTCCTGCTAGTAAACCACATTTACATCACTGCTATAAATCCAACTTGGCCATAGGGAAAAAATTTTAATATATTGCTGTAGGTCTTTGCTAGGATTTTATTTAAAATGTTTCTATTAATATTTATTAGGAATTTCACACTATAGTTCTCTTTCTTTTCCTCTTCGCTCTATGATTTAGTTATTAGAGCTATATTTGTCTCACAAAAGGAGTTTGGAGCAAGGCTTTTTTTTTCCTCAATTACCGAGAATAATTTGTGTAGCATGTCTACTCATAGTTCTTTGAATTTGCTAAAATATATAAGTTCACCTGGACCCATCCCTTCACTTTGCCAGTTTTTTATGGCTTATTCAAATTAGCTTCCTGAGATTGAGTTATTTAAGGCTTCTATTTCTTGTGTTTTTTTTAACCCTTACCTTCCACCTTAGAATCAATATTGTGTATTGGTTCCAAGGCAGAAGAGTGGTAAGGGCTAGGCAATAGGGGTCAAGTGACTTGCCCAGGGTCACGCAGCTAGGAAGTGTCTGAGGTCCGATTGGAACCCAGGACCTCCTGTCTCTGGGCTTGGCTCTCAATCCCCCCTCTTGTTTTGTTAATTTGGACATTTTGCATTTTTGTAGGTAATCACTCATCTCCTTTAATATCTTTTATATTGCAAGCATATACTTTTATACAGTAAGTTTAGACTATTTTAACATTTCTTATTTATTTGTTTTAGTAATTTGATTTCTTTAATCAACTAAAAGTTTATCAATTTTATTAGTCTTTCAATCAAAAATAGCTGTTCTGTCATTTCTGTTGTCTTTTGGTTTTCCATTATGCCTCTATCTTCTCTGATTTTCATGGTTTATGTATGCTTATTTTGGATTTAATGTATTGATTTTCTAGTTTTTAAAATTGTGCTCTCAGTTCACTGATTTCTTTTTATTTTGTTAATGTACCATTTCAGATACATGTATATTGATATCTATCCGTTTATGTCTTCTGAGGATGTTTACCTAAATCCTCCAAATTTTGGTATCCTCTTCCATTGTCTTTCTGCCTTATTATATACACTTGCTCACTCTTTCTCTGATTTGTCCTTCGAACCACTTATTACTCGGTGTGCCATAACTTAGTCACCATATAGATTTGTCTGTTTCTTCATGTGTTTTCTAGGTAGTATTACCATTTTATTGCTATGATTTGTAAAAGACATTTAATTTTTTTTCTTTTTGATATACATATATATTTAAGAGTTCTCTGTGCAGTAGCACAAAGACTATTTTTATGAGGATACCATATAATACAGAGGAGTTTACATATTATTTAATGTTTATATGTTGATAGCTAAGTGGCTCAGCGGATAGAGCACTGGACCGCTAATTAGCAAGCCCTAGGTTCAAATCCAACTTCAGACACTAGTTGTGTGACCCTGGCAAACTCATTTAACCCTTGTTTGCTTCAATTTCCTCATATGTAAATTAAAGATAATAACATTTACCTCCCAGGGTTGTTATGATAATCAAATGAGATAACCATAGAATGCTTAGCACAGTGCCTGGCATGTAGTGAATGTTATATAATTTTTTAAAATTATGTGAAAAAGTTGCCATTCAGAAAATATTATGGCTTGTATATCTCAACTCCTCTAGCATGTGTCTTCGATTCTATATTTTTCTTTTTCTTTATCTTTGTTATATTTATCTGTTTCTGAAAAAGGAACATTAAAATCTCCTAAAATTGTCTCCTCGTCTATATCTGTTTACAATTTGGTTTGTTCTATTTTATCAATTTAAATGCTATAACACTTGGCATATATGTATTCAAATAAGTAACTCGTTTCATTGTCTTTGCTGCTTTACTTTTAATGGACTTTCTCTGATTATTTCTCTTGATATTTTTGATTTTGATTTTTGCTTTGTCTAATAGCATAATTAAAACAACTGCTCTTTTTAGAGTCACATGACAAGGTAAATTTCTTCTAGATTCTCATTTTCTTTCTCTTACTATATTGGATTGTTTCATACATTCATATTTAGTATTATAATTATGAGCATTGTGTTTTCTCCAGTTTGTATTGATTTTTTTTTAACCCTTGTATTTCGGTGTATTGTCTCATAGGTGGAAGAGTGGTAAGGGTGGGCAATGGGGGTCAAGTGACTTGCCCAGGGTCACACAGCTGGGAAGTGGCTGAGGCCGGGTTTGAACCTAGGACCTCCTGTCTCTAGGCCTGACTCTCACTCCACTGAGCTACCCAGCTGCCCCTGTATTGATTTTTAATCCCTTTCTAGTTTAAGTCTGTAATCTGTCCCTCTGATTAGTTTTGCTTATACTCATTAAATTATAGCCTATTTCAAAAGCTTTGATCTTTACCATTCCTGTTTACCTGACCTAGGCCCAGTTTCCTTCAATTGATTTAAATTGTTTATTTTTCTACATTGCTATTTCTCCCATTCTTCTTCTCCTCCTCCTCCTCCTCCTCTTCTTCCTCCTCCTCCTCCTCCTCCTCTCGCCTGTATAAGCATGTTGTTCAGCATCTTGCCTTCTTCCTGTTCCCCAACCCCTTAATTTCATTTAGCTCTTTTGGTACACCCTTTTCTTTCTGTTTCTCTCCTCTCTTCTTTGTTTAGAGATGATTAGATCTCTCTATCCTACCTAAACTTAAAATATAGGGGTTCCTCATGAGTGTAGTCTGACTACTGATAGTCATTACAGCTTTGAACTGCTCCATTTTCTTTCTTTAACTCTTACCTTCCACCTTAGTATTAATGTTATGTATTGGTTCCATGGCAGAAGAGTGGTAAGGGCTAGGCAATGGGAATTAAGTGACTTAGCCAGGAAATGTCTAAGGCCATATTTGAACCCAGGACCTCCTGTCTCCAGGCCTGGCTCTCAATTCACTGAGCCACCCAGCTGCCCCCTGAACTGCTCCATTCTACCTGGAATCATTCACCCTCTCCATTGGCAAGCTGATGGCCCCTCTGCTTCTTGGATTGTACCATATTGATACTGGACTTAATGCAGATTAGCATAGCCCATTGTAACTCCTACTATCTGTACTCAAGAGATCTGTCAGCCTCAGGCTTCCTAGTACTTAGAATTACAGACACACATCACCATGCCTAGCTGTGTCATCCTTTTCTAAGAAATATTTCTTTCCTTAGTCTCTGTCTCTATGTCTGTATTTCTGTCTCCAACTCTGTCTATCTCTGTCTCTCTCTTTCTCTATCTCCCCTTCTTATGCTGTCTTAATTTTATTTTCCTGTTTATGATTGATATAATTTCATGTTTTTATTTAAGAATTATTTCCATGTCCCTTATGAGAGATGGAGCTTCTGTAATATAAAAATTGACCTCCTTCCTCTGCCTGATAGCCATGTCATTTGACTGTCACCCATTCTTCAGTTCTTCCTGTTCTCCTTTCTTGTTTCCCCTTAAATCTTTAGCATTGTTTTTTGTCTTCTGATGATCATCTCTATTTAGTTTTCATTTCATCCTCATTCAGATTCATTTTTTTAAAAGCAAGACCATTTCCTCCCCCTAAAAACAGGAGTGATTTTATTTCACGGCTGTCTTTTTAATAACTATTTTATCTACCTTGTGATTTGCTTATTTGGAGAATTTGGATTTGGATGTTCTGTTCATCTCCTATTCCTTTTGCAAGAATGATGCAAATGCCTCCCTTCTTTTGAAAGTCCATATTTTTCATTGATGATTAGGCTCAACTTTATATGTTTCAGGAGTACATTCATTTCTTTTTTGGTTTTTGGAATAACTCATTCTGATCTTTCTTATTTCTCATAGATAAAACTTAATCTTATGCTGTTTTAACTAATTTCCCTTCATAACCTAAGGCCTTTCTCCCGTATGCTAGCAAGATTTGTTGTTTGGCATTGTAAATCTGAAATATAACCACTGCATGCATTAGAGTTCATTTGTGGAAGCCTAACTCTATTGATGATCTACGGATTTCAGTACTTTTCCATCTGTTTTCAAAACTTTTGAGGCAATTTATTTTCTATTATTTCATGTATATTTGCATTTTTCATAGTATTAAATCTTTAAAACATATCACTATATTGTTTATCTGGATTTTTTTCTGAAACAGGATCTTTAAATTAGCTCTCTGTGCACTCTGGTTTCAATGTTATTTGCTTTTTGCCTTTTAGAAAACACACGTGCCCTTTCAAAGTTATCTTTTTCTTCTCTTTTGTCCATTATCTCTCTCTTTTCTATTTTTGAATGCTAAATCTGTCATTACTTTCTTAAAGCTTCTGTTGCTTTAGAAAAATTCTCCATTCTGTTTTAATAGTTGTCTATTATGTGTCTTTTTTATTTCTACTTTGAAAGCTCTAATTTCCAAGTGAATTTCTATCTTAGTACTTTCTTTCAATTTTTTATTTCTACAAAGTTACCAAGCTGGTAGATCAGGTGAATACTTTAGATATAAATGACGTGAGTTTTTGAAATGTATTTGGGAAAATACCTCATACTGTCCATGCGGAAAAGCTACAGGTGCGTAGTAAAGATTGGATTTTGAATTGGGTAAATTTAGGTCAGTATTAAACAATTATTGTTAATGGTTTGATGTCAGCATACCAGAAAATCATCAGATTGTTCCAAGTGTCTCTGCTTGACCTTGGACAGTTAAGTGTTCTGTCAAGGATTTGCATAAAGGTGTAAATACTTTGCCTTTCTAGTCATATGCCTCAGATCTTAGAGGGTTAGTTGACTTACTAAATGACAAAATCAGAATCCAAAAAGATCATAGCAGGCTAGAGCTTGGGGCAGAATCTGATCAGGTGAAACTTAATAGTCATACACTCATGTTCAAAAATCTCCTTCAAAACTACAATATGGCAAAGACATGGTTAGACAAAGACAACAGTTGGAATAAAATCTTGAGATTTCAGCAAACTATAAGCTCACTGTGAAATCAACATGATGTGATTCATAGCTAGAAAACTTAATGTGATCTTGGGCTGCATTAAGAGGCATAGCTTCTTGGAAAATGCAAGTGCTGGTGCCTATCTGCAATCTGGTTTATCGAGAGGACAACTGTAGCATCGTATGCCAATCTAGGTGCCACGGTTTAAAATTTTTTTATTTCCACAAAGTTACCAAGCTGGTAGATCAGGTGAATACTTTAGATATAAATGATGTGAGTTTTTGAAATGTACAGACAAGCTAGAAAGCATCCAAAGGAGGGCAACCAGGATGGTGAGGAATCTTTAGCCCTTGTCACATGAAGATCATGGCTAACAGGGATACACAAGAGTTGACCTCAAATATTGGAAATTCTATGTGGTCTTGATTTGCTTGGCCTCAAGTGGCAGAACTAGGAAAACTGGGTAGACGTTGCAAGGAGGGAAAATTAGACTCGTTTCTGGGAAAACTTTTTTTTAATCGTTAGAAATTTGCATGAGTGAACTGGGCTATGTCAGGAGGTAGGGGTCCTCATCCCACCCCCAAACCCCTTATTGAAGTTTTCAAAGGAGAGACTAGATGGCTACTTGTCAGATCTACCAGGGTAGAGATTCCTTTTCCCTCATGAGTTGAACAAGACGCTAATTGAAGTCCCTCCATTCCAAATTTTGATTTCTGAAATTCTCTGCTAGATTTCCAGCTATTTCATTATGCTCCCTATTATGCAAGCTTAGATTCCAATGAAACTGGCCCTCTGGTTGTTCCCCAAACTTTTGCTATTTCCTGTCTCTGTGCCTTTTTACCAGTTTTCCTCCATCACTGGAAATGCTCTCCTCCTCCCTCTGCCTCTTAGAATCCCTGGCTTCATTCAAGACTTAACTGAAGCACTCCTTCCAATAGGAAACTTTCTCATTTCCCCTATATATTCATTCTCTCCCTCTTCAAATTACAATCTGTTTGCTTATCTGTGTATCCTCTTTGAGGACAGACAGGGGTTGTTTTATTTTTGCCACAATATCCCTGGTACTTGGTGAATCAAATTGCTTCATTCCTTCAATTAGTCTTTTGAGTTTTGGCTGAAGCATTTTTTCTTATGTAAGGTTTGCTCTGACTGGTCACTTTTTGCTTTCTGGGCCCATTTTTCATATTTTTGAGTTGAAGTAGGGAAGCCACTCACCTCACTTCACCAAGTTAACCTTCCTCCTCCTCCTCTGCTTTCCTATTGGCGATTTTGGAATCCCTGGAATCTCTGCACATAAAAAAGAGTGATCATAATAAAATAGGATAATGCTGTATTGTTACCAAAAAACCCTGAGATGTTCTAAGACACATGGCCAAGCTGCTTGGCCGAACAACAACAATTTAACATTTTCAATTTTACATTTTCCAGTACCAAGCCAGCTCTTCACCATCATAATGAGGCTCTCTATTAGCATAAACTAGCTCATTAATCACAATAATATCACCCCCACTCATTTGGCTGTTAAATGACTTGATCATAGATTTTGATAAACAACTGTATTAATTGTCTTGTTGACTGTCTTAAATCAAGGCAACATTTTCTATTTTTCTCTTATTAAGTCCAGCATGAAGTTCTTGACATTAAAACCTTTTTTTGCATTTTAGAAGTGTCTACTTTGACAACTAAACCACTTTCCCAAGTGTAATAAAAATGCTGTGCTTGAAAATGACTTGACTTTGGCACTGGAAGTCATAACAGGTGAAGTTTTGCATTCGTGGTGTTCATTTGAGAAGATGCTACATTCCTAAGCCCCAAAGAGTTGATGGTTATTCACACTGGCTGGTTCTCCTCTTCAAAACATTGCAACTTCAGCCCTTCCACGTCATTGGGCTTTGAACCTCTATCACCTCAAGTCCAAATAGCTTTAAGATCTTAAAAAACAGAGACGGGATCACTTTGCTACATACTTATCCTATAGAAAGCCTTAAACGAATCCAGTATCAAGGCTAGTTGAGTAAAATAATGATGAAACAAATTTATATCTAAAGATAAAATGTAATAATTGGATAAGTACAAGTGTAAAAGTCCAAAATATCAGCTCCAGCAATGTAAGATTGAGAAGACATGACATTTGAACTGAAAAAGATCTATGAGTTTTTATCAGTCAATAAACATTGATTAAATGCTTACTACAGGCTCATCAGTGTACTGAGAGAGAAAAAAAGATGAAAACTGGGTCCCTGCCCTCAAGAAGCTTACATTCTGAAGGAAAGACAAGATGTAAATAACCAGAACATATAAGATATTAAGAAAGCAGAGAGGAAGGCACTAGTATCTGAGGAGACCCGGAAAGGCTTTCTGTGGAAAATGAGACTTGATCTCCGTCTTGAGGGAAGCTACAAGGTGGAAGGGAAAAGGTAGAACATTCCTTGCATGGGGAACAGCAGATGGAGTGTTGTGTTTGAGGAATTCAAGGAAAGCCAGTATAACTGGATTGAGATCTGGGCAAAGATTTGGAAACTTAGAGGAAGATGGTAGATGTTTTTAAGAATTTGTTGGGGTTGTATATTTTGTTTTATTGTGAATATAACAATTGCGATTACACAAAATTGGAAAGCATTTGTATGTGGAAAATAACTGCAAGTTAGACTCAGGGAGAAACAGTTAATTGGCAAAAAGTCTTCCTGGCCAAGGTCTCTGATAATAATCTCATAACCAAAATATCTAAAGAATTAATACAAATAGGTAAGAATAATAGTAATAGACTATATTAGTAGAAAAAGCAATCAAAATCAGAATTAAACCAATAGATGCTCAGAAAAGCTTTTGACAAAATATAACTCTTATTTTCATTTATTTTTATTTTTTAAACATTTATTAATATTTATTTTTTAGAAAAGTTAACATGGTTACATAATTCATGCTCTTACTTTCCCCTTCACTCCCAGAGCTCCCCTGCCCCACCCCCATGGCTGATGCCTATTTCCACTAAGAAGCATTTGAACCTAATTGCATTGTTCCATAAACTCAAAGTCCTACTAGGGAAAGGACTCATTCCACAAAAAAGTGCTTGGAAAACCGGAAAGCACAAAATAGGGTAAGGTAAGCATCCACACCACAATAAACTATGACTGAGAGATAAAAGCCACAACATGAACAAGTTACAACAACAGAGAAGGAGATTAAATGAATAATTTTGGTTACAATCAATTAAAAAGTCTGTGTACAAACAAAATTAGTGCAATTAAAATTAGTAGTTGAAGGAGGGAAGCTAGGTGGCTCAATGGAGAGCCAGGCCTAGAGGTAGAAGGTCCTGGATTCAAATCTGAATTTAGATACTTCCTAGCTGTGTAACAATGGGCAAATCACTTAACCCCCATTGCCTAACCCTTACCACTCTTCTGCTCAGAACTCATACACACTATTGATTCTAAGATAGAAGATAAGAGGTTAAAAATTAGCATTGAAATAATTAGTGGACCAAAAGCCTCTTTCACAGCATATTTTTCTGATAAAGGTCTAATCTTCAAGATATAGAGAACTTATTTCAAATATATAAGAACATAAATCATTCCCCAATAGATAAATGGTCTAAAGATATGCACAGACAGCTTTCAAAAGAAGAAATCCAAGCTATCACAATGAAATGGAAAAAAATCTCCAAATCACTACTGATAAATAAAATGCAAAGTAAAAAAAAAAAAACTTTGAGGTTCCACCTGACTCTCAGTAGCTTTACAAAGAAGATTGAAAAGAAAAGTGACATTGGTTAGAGGAGCTTGAGGAAGCCAAATACGTTGGTACATTGTTGGTGGACTGTGAAACAGTTCAGCTATTCTAGCAAGCAATTTGGAACTATACCCCAAAAGTCACTAAACTGGGATGTCTTTTGGCCTTTCATATCATTGCTAGGATAAATCCCCAAAGACATCAAAGAGAAAGGGTCCGTGCATTTTAAAATTTCAATACTTGCATTTGTTCTTGTAGCAAAGAAATGGAAACAGTAGATGCCCAGCATTTGAAGAATCACGGAAAAAATACCATGTATGAATACAATGAAATGTTATCTTATGATAAATGATTGAAGGGATGGATTCAGATAAGCCTGGGGAAACATATACACTTACACAGAGTAAAGTCAGCAGAACAATTTATAGGATGACTACAATTTCATAAAGATCAAATTGGAAAAAAAACATGGTTTGAATTTATATGTGTGTGTGTATATATATATATATACATATATATATATTTTCTAAAACACAAATTTTACCTGATAGAGAGCTGAAGTTTTACATACAATCCTTTTTTTGTTCTTTGCAAATGCAAACATTTGTATATGTTGATATTTATCAGTTTTAAAATAACCCTGAGAAGACCGAGGTTCAAATCTGGTTTCAGACATATCTTAGGTATGTGATCCTGGGCAAGTCACTTAACCCTGATTGCTTAGCCCCTGCCACTTCCCTGTCTTAGAATTGATGCTAAAGGCCAAAGGTAAAGGTTTTTTTTAAACCCTTACCTTCCGTCTTGGAGTCAATACTGTGTATTGGCCCCAAGACAGAAGAGTAGGCAATGGGGGTCAAGTGACTTGCCCAGGGTCACACAGCTTGGAAGTGGCTGAGGTCAGATTTGAACCTAGGACCTCCCATCTCTAGGCCTGGCTCTCAATCCACTGAGCTACCCAGCTGCCCCCCAAAGGTAAAGGTTTTTTAAAAAGAATAATCTACAAAATTACAAAAATAAAAATAATGGACACACCAGTAGGATGATGTTGGAAAACAGAGTAAGTGGAGGGACTCAATGTGAAAAAAATTCAGAAAGGTAGGCTGAACCCAGATTGTAGTTGTCCTTAAATATCAGGCTTTTAAGGCGCATATTTTATTTTCCAGAAGGCAAGAGACCCTGACAGTTTTTGAGCAGGTAAGGGACCTTGTAAGACCCATATATTAAGAAAAATATTTTAGTCGCTTTATTGAGGATTTTAACAGTTGACATTCACACAGTACTTCACAGCTTACTAAGTGCTATACATAAATTATCTCATTTCAGCCTTACAACACCCTTGTGAAATAAATAGTGAAATTGTTCTTCTCCCCTTTTTACATACGTGGAAACTGAGGCTCAGAGAGTTTAACTGATTTGTCCCTAGCTGGTACTGCTAGTAAACTACAGAATGGGAACTCTACCCTTGGGCTTATGACTTCAAATCTACATTCTTAATACAGCAATAGTATCATCTCACATCTAGCAAATGTTTTAATGTGCTTTTTAATTCAATAATATTTTATTTTTCCCCTCTTACAGTAAAAATAATTTCTGACATTAATTTTATAACATTTTCAGTTCAAATTCTCTTCCTTACTCCCTTCCCTTTATCCTGAGATGGTAAGCAATTTGATGTTAGCTATACATGTGCCATCATGCAAAATATGTCCATATTTGTCATATTATGGAAGGAGGCACATCAAAACAAAAATCCATGAAGACAATAAAGTGTAAAATGATATTCTTCAATCTGCTCTCAGATTCCGTCAGTTCTTTCTTTGGCAGTGGATACCATTTTTCATAAATTCTTTGGGATCATTTTAGATTATTATATTGTTGATAGTAGCCAAGTCATTCACAGTTGATCATCCTTATGATATTGCTGTGTAATGTCCTCCTGGTTCTGCTCACTTAACTTTGCATCAGTTCATATGTCTTTCCAGGTTTTTTTCTGAAAGAATTCTGCTCATCATTTCTTATAGCACAATAGTATTCCATTATAATAATATGCCACAACTTTTTCATCTGTTCCCTGGTTGATGGCTATCCCCCAATTTCCAATTCTTTGCCACCCCCAAAAGAGCTGCTATACAATATTCTTGTACAAATAGATCCTTTTCCCTTTTAAAAAAATCTAATTGAGACACAGACCTAATAGTGGTATTGCTAGATCAAAGAATATGCCCAATTTTATAGCCCTTTGAGCATAGTTCCAAATTGTTCTCCAGAATAGTTGGATCGGTTCACAACTCCACCAATAGTGCATTAGTATATCAGTTTTCCCACATCTTCTCCAACATGTAGCATTTTCTTTTTCTGTCATATTAGCCAATCTGATAGGTAGTACCTCAGAGACAATGCTTACTATAGCCAAAGCCCAATTACTTTAGCCTTTGTTTCCTTGAAAGATTTGTGTGACGGTACAACCTAGTGCTTTGGAATATTAAGTTCAGCTATTCAAAAAATTTATTCTAACTATTGTATGATTAAAAAATGATGAGCAGCGTGCTTTCAGAAAAATCTTGAAAGATTCATGAACTAATGCAAAGTGAAGTAAGAAGAACCAAGAGAATATTGCACATAGTAATATTGTACAATGATCAAGTATGAATGACTTAGTATTCTGAGCAATATATTGATCCAAGACAAATCTGAAAGACTTGGGATGAAAAAATGCTGTCCGCTTCCAGAGGAAGTACTGATGGAATATGAACAAAGATCAAAGTATACTCTATTTACTTCGTTTTTCCTGATTCTTGGTTTTTTGTCTGTGTTTTCTTTTGCAACATGACCAATATAAAAATATGTTTTGGATGACTATACATATATAATCTATATCTAATTACTTGCTTTCAAAAGGAGGGATGGGATGAGGGAGGAAGAAAATTTGGACCTCAATTTTTTAAAATGAATGTTAAAAATTTTTACACATAATTGAGATAAAATAAAATGAGAGAAAAAATTATTCTATTTTTCTTTTAAAAGGGATACAAGCATATTGATTACAACAAATCCAACCTATGTTTTTATGCCTTACACTTTGGGTCATCTGTCCAAAATTGACATGTTTGTGGCCAGCTGTTTCCTTGTGGATCCTAATGGTAATATCACATTTTTAGAAATGAATAAGCTCCTCAAAAGTTGAATTTTCAAACAAATGTAAATCGATAATAGGAATGCTGTCATCTTTGCACATTCGCTCTCTTTCATACTCAAACATGTCATGGAAACCTGGGAAACTACTATTTCTGACTCCATCCTCTTCGACCAAGTCAAAGCTTTACTTTCCTTGAAATGGCTACCCAGAAATTACGGATTCCTGAACCCTTGAAGTATGGGGAGTAGAAGAAATGCAATCCATTGGATATTGTTTCTTGAGTCAGAGTACATTTCACAAATGAATGATTGGTGAAAATAGACGATGATCATGCCTATACCAGGTCCTGATAGGAAATCCTGCCCTAGGTCCCAAATATTGAGTCCCAAATATGGTTGTCAGAAAGAGATACGAGAGGGCATGGTGTTTCTTATTTGGGCTTCATACTGTCAAAAAGTAGTGTACAAATAGATGCTTTGTTCAGCTCCATAACTGGTAACTCAAGGAAGCAGTTGTGAGGAGAGAGACCCTTGCTTTAACTTGTTTGACTCCTCTAGATGGAACTAAAAAAATGGAAAGGAAAAATGGAGAAGAAGGTCCTACATGTATGGTCAACTCACAAATCCAAATAACACAAAATAGACAGCACTGACTTCATTTACATTTACTCCCTAGCCACCAGATGCCTATTTTAGGCCATCTTTCCTTTACATCTTCACATTACGCTCATCTTAATCTGCATGGGAGAGGTACATGAATCTGCCCCAGGCTCTCTACCCCATTGACAGCTCTAGACACCACATACTCTTAGGGAATACTTCTGTTGTCCACGAGAATGGAAACAAGAAGACACTAAAGACCAACTCCATACAACACCATATGAAGAATATAGATAGTCCCAGTTTTTCAACCCATTGCAGAATGACCTTTTATCTCATGTAGTGGTGTGGTAAAAAGCCCGGGCAAGTCGGCAGTTACTCTACTTCAGCACCAGATGGCGTCCATGCATCAGTAAAGCAAAACTTTGACTGATCATTTACATTTTTGGAGGATGAGGAAGAATTTAGAGAAGTAGAAATTGACAAATGAATGGATTAAGACAAGGTAAGATGAATTATAGGAGGAGTTTTAGGCAGCCTTGGATGAGTATTTCCATGAGATGTGAAGTTACAAAGCTTGGGTACTGCTAGTAAGAACAGATTCATTGACTTTCTTGGCCAAGTGTAGACGAGCTTGTTGATAAGACCAAAAGGAAAACCATAGGCCTTTGTTGTAGGAAAATAATAATGGAGAATCCAAAGCAAAATACTTTAATATTCAAAATCAGATAAGAAATCAAGTCATAGTTAAAGGGTCATAGATTTTGAGTGAGAAGGAACTTCAGATGTAATCTAGTCCAAGATTCTCATTTTTAATTCCATTTATTTTTCGAATATCTTAATTTTAACACTTCTTTTTTACACTACCTTCATTTTCAAATGGATCATTCCCCTTCCGTATGCAATGAGCCATCCCTTATTACAAAGATTTTAAGAGATAAAGAATAAAAGGACTTCAGCAAAATCAACCAATACATTAACTGTCTCACCATATATACAATATTCTATGCCTAGGTTTTTCCATCTCTTGAAGGAATAGAATAGTGCATTTTCCAGCATTTCCTCTAAGATCCATATTACTAATAATGCTGCAAAGTTCGCTTAATTTTCTTGTGTTCTTTTTTGCTTGTTTATGTTGTAGTCATTATATATATTGTTTTCCTGATTCTTTACTCTACATCAGGTCATATAATTCTCATCATGATTATCCAAATACTTTATATCCATTTTTAATAGCTCAAGTAATAGTAAGTTATATTTACGTATCACAATTTTTAGCCATTCCCCCAGCTGATGGGAAACTAGTTTATCTCCAATTCTTTGGTACTACAAGAAGTGCTGCTATGACTATTTTGCATGTGTGCGAACTTTCTGTTTTGTACTTCATTGCAATATATTTCTAACTTTGAGTTTTCTGGGGCAAAGGGTATGGAAAATGTAGGCATATTTTTAAAGCATAACTCCCAATCAAGTTATAGAGTGGACCAAATTCATAGTTCTACCAACAATGTTTTCCTTTGTCTTTTTCTCTCATTTTCTTTAGCATTGTTCCTTCTTTTATTTATCTTTGTCTGATGTGAAATATCTTGTTCATTTGATTTTAATTCCTCTTCCTAGTGAGTTGGAGCATTCTTTCACATGACTTTAAATAGTTTGGTATTCTTCCTTTGAGAACTATTTATTCATATTATTTGATCATTTATCCATTGGGGAATGGCTTTTGGTACATTTCTATTAGTTCCCTATATATCTTGGATATCTGACTGTTATCAGATATTTGTTGCAAATGTTTTCCCATCAATTAATAGTCTCTCTTCTTTGCCTAGCTGCATTGATTTTGTTTGTGCTAGCACTTTTCAATTTCACGTAGTAGAGTTTTTCTATTTTAACTTTTGCGTTTTCTTGTATTTCTTGTTTAGTTAAAATTAGGTACATGAAGTACCTAATCTCATTCACTCTTAATTATTTTTGATATAATATCTTATATACAAATTAAATATGAATTTTGAGGCTATATTGTAGAATGTGGTATAAGATGTTTAACTAAATTTGATTTCTGTAAAATCTTTATAATTTTTCATCAAATAGGGTACTCTTCCCCCAAGTAATTTGTGTTCTCACAATCCACACATTTTTAAAGATGAAACTGAGAGCTTAAGTGACTTGCCCAAGGTCACATAAGTAATAAGCATCAGTACCTGGAATTTGAACTCAGGTCCTCTGATTCCAAAGCTAGTATTCTTACTACTGTCCCACACTGCCTACATAAACTTACTGAAGAGATTAAAGCTAATGAAGTTGCTCGTTGTTATCCTTCCTTTTCTAGTGATTCCTTTTTTATGTGAAAATTGGCTAACCAGTCACAGATGAGATGAGTTACCCTGAGGTCCATTGATAGTCTCATTATGAAAGGTTAATATCTTACTACCTAAAATCAGAGCTTTACCTAGGATGAGACAACTGTGGCTTTATCACAGGGTGCTGAAATTTAGAAGACACTTTGGGGACTTGCGATACTTTAGTAGTGTTACAACTCAGTATAGCACCTAGTTATCAGAGCAATTATTTAAAATAGAAATCTACCAGATGTAGTATTTCTTTCTACCAGAATTAATACCTCAGGTGAATTCTTCCTTGGCCCGGACCCTACCCTGTTCCCCTTCAGGTAGAAACCTCCCCAGCAGCAAATATGACATCTAAAGAACTCTATCTGTGGGATGAGATCTTGGTAGTTTCTCCCCTGCTCCTACCTAATTACCTTAAGTTTTAATTTAAGGGCATATTTTGTGCCCCTTGAACTAGGAACAAAAGTTGCTCATTCAGGAGAGCTGATCACTGTAAATCAAGTTTTGTTAATATCCTGACAAGGTAGGCCAGAGTAAGATGGAGAAGCTTAGCAACATTTCCATTCACTAGAATTACTGAAAGGTATAATGAGGAAGGGAAATTGGATCTGGAGTATAACTTCTTAGTTGTATGACTCAGACACGCTAATTAACCTCTCTTGAGTTTTAGTTTCTCCATATGTAAAATTAGCTTGGGGCAGTTAGGTGGCATAATGGATAGAATGTAGGTCCTGGAGTCAGGAAGATTCATCTTCATGAGTTCAAATCTGGTCTCAGACACTTATTAGCTTTGTGATTCTGGACAAATCACGTAATCCTCTTTTGCCCCCTGTTTCCTCATCTGTAAAATGAGCTGGAGAAGGAAATAGTAAACCACTCTATTATCTTTGCCGAGAAAACCCCAAATAAGATCATAGAGTTAGACACAACTGAAATGACTGAACAACTACCAAGTTAGCTAGATGACCTCTAATATCCTCTCCATATCCAAATGAAATCACATTTGGAGTGAGGGAGAATCAATCTGTGGCTTCTTCCATTTGAATTTTTCTACATGTTAAAGTATGAACCCCAAGTGGGCAGATACCAGGACTTAGGCATTTAGATTCTAAGTGAAATGAGGAAAGAAACCAGGTTTTATCTCAATCTGCCTCAACACTCAGCACAGCTCTCTGCACATTGTGCTTAATATGTTTCCCTCAAATAAGAGGATAAAGAATATTTTCCAAACTTTGGCATGCAGTTGATCAAACAATCTATAGAAATTGTCAATAACTCCATACATTTTGGAAAGCCTCTGCAAATTAATAGTGAATGGGCTGGAGCCAGAATGGGCTAATGAGAATAGGTTGACTAGGCTTTGGGAAGCTGAGCAATAATAACCCCAAACTTGAGCCACAAACAAAAGTCCATATTTTTTAACACTCATATTCTCCTGGTGATGCTGAGTGGTTATGACTCAGGGGATACTACAGTCTGAAGAAAAATGTTGAGGGTCACTGTAAGATCAGTGGAGAGCCACAGGGCAGTACTGATAAGGAAGTAGTAGAATTGAAGTCATTAAAGAAACATGTGACCATAATGGAGAGAGCATGAGATAGACTTTGCATTCCATTGGTATCTACACCATGGATGAAAAGAAAATGAGAAAATTCCCCAACTCACTGATTGGAGCCTCTGGAGTGAATTTATGGATTGATATAGATAGGAATCACACCAGTTGGGTAACATGGATGAGTTGCAGCCTGTACTGTATGAGAGCCTGCCCACATCATCAGATACATTATAATATTTAACCCATGTATCTCATTCTAGGAGTTGCAAGAAGTAGGAATCATTCCTGTGACCTCCCCCCACCTTCACCCCAGAAATCCTGAACAGAAGAATTTCCAATATATTCCTTGAATACACAAAATAATTTCCCTTCAATTTCGGAATCCTGAGAGATTGCCAAGACCCACTTCATATTCACATGGATTAGGTCAGAGTTTGTAGAGGCTTAAGAAAATGATTAAATACTGCCAACCTGGCAATAAAACATTTACTTTTAAGAATTTTTTAAACTGCTCTCTTCTTTGAAGATTTTCTGGGTTCCCTTAAAATTCTGATTAATACTACATCTTATTCTGGGATAAATAAGATTTACTATACATTTGTTAATTAAAAATGTATAAGTCCATTTGAATTCCCCATTCCTTTTCTGATTTGTGTACTTGCCTCAGCTGACCAAGTTTCATGGTTCTCCCCATTAAAATGGGTACTCGGTTTAGCAGCATTTTTTTTCTTTGGCTAATTTTATTCTTTGGCCATAAGTCTTATTGTTGTCAGTTGTCCTGCAGGAATGTGTGCTTATTTGCCAGCCCTCCCTCCATTCTTTATGGGGGGGAGGGGGAAATTGGGGTTTCTTCGTGAATGTAAAGTCAATTAAAAACCCATATCTACTCCTATAAAGCAAGTGACTATTTCCCAGGCTACCCACAAAAATCACATATCTGAAAAGAGCAAGAATATGTTCTCTTCATTAGGGCAATTTTTCCTTTCCAGGGTAATGTGTCTTATAAGATCTTCCCAGGTTGCAGAAGAACAGAAGTTCCTTGGAGGCAGGAACTTTTTTCACTTTAGCATTTATACCCTCAATTCCTGGCTTAGTGCTGGACACATAGTAGGTGCCCAATAAATACTTGTGGCATTGGGTTAGATCAGGTTAGATCCCCAAAAAGAGGAGTGTTCAAGGTTCTCCCAACAACCGACCAATGAAGAAGCATTGATTAAACATCCATCCATGGTGCTATCTTCCATCCATCCATCCATATCCAGATAAGGATGCATGGCACTGGAGGCACAAATGCAATAAATGAAACAATCCCTGAATGACAATGTCTTTTAGAAAAGGTATTTTCTTCATCAGCAAGGCTTCTAGTTTTCGTTGTATGCTCTTTGTAATGATTTTTTTTCCTCTGGAACGAACTTGAATGTGTTTTAAGTCCCTAGATTGATGGCTAAGATTGTAAGAGTGAGTTATAAAACCAATCAACAAATTACTGGCTTCCTCAATTTCTAGGAAGGCAGAATTCTAATTACCTCTTAATCTGACAAAAGTTCATGTATTTTTTTAACTAGGAAAGAAGATAGAATCTCCTGAATGCAATCAACCACCATGCCTTGTATATGTGAGCAACAAATTCTCAGCATCGTGCCTGCTTACCCGAGGTAGTAGTGTGAAATGACCCTTTTTTACCTCTGGCATGTGGTAGGGAATTTACTTGAATGACCCTGGGAAGTTAATGGCGGCCTGTGGACCTTGGTCTCAGGGCTTCCCTGGTCAAGCCCTGTGAAGACCAGGTCTTCAGGCTAACACAGATTTAGGCTCATTTTATATCTTTAAATTTGAGTTCGTACACTGTAGTCTGTCCTAGTCCTCACTGCCCACCCCCATTCATAGAATTATAGCCGGTAACAAAGGAAAACAGTAGCCAAAAAGAAGTCTACAATGACTGTGTCTAGTGTCTCTGGGAGAGAGATTGGCCACCTTGTTTCATCTGACTTACCTTTCCAGT
Source organism: Gracilinanus agilis (assembly GCF_016433145.1). NCBI lineage: Eukaryota > Metazoa > Chordata > Mammalia > Didelphimorphia > Didelphidae > Gracilinanus > Gracilinanus agilis. The sequence goes on along the minus strand of NC_058136.1, from coordinate 57,331,439 downwards.
AAAACGGAGTGCCTTGCTTTCTTGGTATCCCTCCTCTTCCAGCAGGGCACCTGGCCTCTAGGAGATGGCCAATGATCGTTGGCTGAATTAAATGGCAGTGCTGCTTTGGACTCCATTCTCGTAGTCACCATGCACATTGTACTGATTCTGGGTCCTCACTACTCTGTCACTTCATACAAGTCTTCTCATGTAGACAATGATTCCTCATATGCATCATTTCTCGTAACAAAAGAATACGTCGTCATGGTCGCAGGCCATAATATTTGTAGGCATTCCCCAATCGACGGGCACCTGCTCAGTTTCTGGGTTTTTTGCTGTTGTGAATAGCAGAATTTTATATGTATTTGTATTCATTTCATTTTCCTTCTGAACATATATCCATATAGATGCACAATATATATTATTGTCCTTGCCCATTAGAAAGTAAGCTTATCAGAAAGGGATCATTTCATTCTTTGCTCAGTGACTGACACTGAGGAGGACTTAATAGATACACACTGGTTAACCTTTGCCTCTGTCTTTGATCTCCATGGGGTATATACCTAGCCATGTGATCTCACGGTCAGTCACATCCATTTTCAAATCCCATACAGCAGTGGTGGCAAACTCATAGAAACCAAAGCCCTGAACCCTATGTAAGGATCCCTGCTGGGTTCATGTCCATTAGAAAACCACATTTTAACATTATCTATGTTCTGTTGCATTTTTATTCATTTGATTAAATTATTTCCCAGTTACCTTTAATTAATCTAGTTCCACGGACACTCAGAATGTTGTGTCCTCTGCTATGAGTTGTCAGTTATCATCCTGAATGAAATAACTGTAGCTTTGCAGAATCCTGCCTAATCTGTGTTCTGTATTTACTGCAGCATTTTTGGAAGAGTTTCCAAAATGAAGGTTAAAGCAAAAAGGTTTTCTGTTTGACACTCAATTAACCAGAAAATTAAATTATCCAAAACAGCTGGCCGCTTGATTATCCTGGTAAATGGAGGTTTTATTGCACATGATCCTCTGAATTTAGAAACAGTCAAGATGCGTCTTTGTAAATGTGGGGGGAAAGGGAGGACGACCCATTTTACCAAAAGATTCTTTACTTTCTAAAAGATTCACAAAAAGAGCCTTATAAAAAGTCAACTTCCTAATGAACTTTTAGAATGTTTCATTAAAAGGGAATTAACATAAAACTGCGTGAGGATGTAAACATTCCTCAAGGAAGTATGGTATACTGGAACGCCCTCTAGAGCTAGATTCCAAGCTCATCTTTGACATTTATCACCCTTGAAATCCTAGGCAAGTAAATTCTCTGGGCCTCAGTTTCACTATCTGTATGATGGGGGCAATAATAGCTACAGCACCTATCTCAGAGGATTATTGTAACTATCAGATGCAGCAGTGTCTGTAAAGTGCTTTGCAAAGCAAATATTAAAAATGATATTTAAATGTCAAATATTAAATCAAGGCATGAAGTTATTTTTCAGCCACTTATTCAGTGGGAGGCACTGTGCTAGGTGTTAGGAATATAAAAGAACTCACATTCTTCTGGGTCCTTACCCAGAAGGGAGGGGGATTATAAAGATGCACACAGGTAAGCTAAAAGAACACAAATATTCAGAGAAGCCAGACAAGACATCTAGTGGAGCATGGAGCTCATGCTGAGCCTTGAAAGGAACTTGGGATCCTCTATGGTAAAGATTAGGCATGATAAAGAAGGACGTTCTAGGCCTGCAGACCAATCTGGACAGACACAGAGGCAAAAGATGGAATTTCATGTTGGGGAAGCCCATCCTTGACCCTATGCCAGTCAACATTTTTATCATGGACACACATGATACAAGGCTTAGAGAGAGAACTAACCTCAGATAACAGTACAGATCCAAAAAGATTGGGCTAAATCTAATGAGATAAAATTCAATAGGAAGAAACATAAAATCCTTCACTTGGGTTCAAAAATCCACCTCACTAGAACAGATTGAGTGGCAAGTGTGGCATGGTAGCCCCCAAAGACTTTGTTCCCCTGGACTACATTGAGAGAAGTCTCACATGCTGAATGAGGTCTGCTGGCCTCTGCCCTGGCTAGACTATGACTGGGAGTTCTTTGTTTCACTCTGGGCACCAATGTTTTATTTATATTTTATTTTTTTACTGATTAAGAAAATTTTTCCCTGCTTAGATGATTCATGTTCTTTCCCTCTTCTCCTCCCACCCCCTCCCATAGCCAATGAGCAATTCCATTGGGTTTTACTTGTGTCATTGATCAGGGCCTATTTCCATATTATTAATATTTGCACTAGGGTGATTGTTTAAGGTCTACATCCCCAATCATATCCACATCGACCCAAGTGATCAAGGAGTTGTTTTTCTTCTGTGTTTCTACTGCCACAGTCCTTTCTCTGGATATGGATAACGTTCTTTCTCCTAAGTCCCTCAGAAATGTCTTGGATCCTTGCATTGCTGCTAGTAGAGAAGTCCATTACATTCTATTTTACCACAGTGTATCCGTCTCTGGGTATAAAGTTCTCCTGGTTCTGCTCCTTTCACTCTGCTTCAATTCTTGGAGGTCATTCCAGTTCACATGGAATTCCTCCAATTCATTATTCCTTTGAGCACAATAGTATTCCGTCACCAGCAGATACCACACTTTGTTCAGCCATTCCCCAATCGAAGGGCATCCCCTCGTCTTCCACTCTTTTGCCATGAGCACCAATGTTTTAGAAGAGACAAAGACCACCTTTGTAGAGGTAGAGGACACAGAGAAGGATGACTGGGGTGGGCAGAAAGCCACCAAACACAACACATGAAGAATTGAAACAACTGGCTAGTTTGGGACATGAGAAGAGGAAGGCTATCAAGTGGGGAAAAGATTTCACCTTGTTCTCCCTGGCTCCACAGGGCAGGTAGAGGAGCCATCCAGTGAAGTTAGAAACATGTTTAGACCTGGTATCAGGAAAAAACTTCTTAACCATAAGAAGTAACCCAAAGTGGAATAAGTTGATTGGTGATATAGCCTCTGAGGCCCCCTCTGCCACATAGATTTTGTTTCCATGATTCCATGAATTTGTGTCTAAGCCCTCTGCTAGTCCAAATAAGATAGCATGTACAATACAAAAGGAATATATTATCTACATCAAACATGCCTTAAACCTATTCCAGTCCTCATTTGGCCCCGTCTAGAGTTCTTTCGTCATCTTGGTAGCCTTCCTCTGGACAGTTATTGTTCTGTCATTTTTTAGTTTTGTCCAACTCTCCATGACCCCATTTGGGGGTTTCATGGTAAAGATACTGGAGTGATTTGCCATTTCCCTCTCAAGCTTATTTCATTTTACATATGGAAAAACTGAGTCAAAATCTCTGCTTTTTGAAAGCCTTCCTAAACTGCATCAAACACAAAATATTCTCTTCCCTCCATCTTATACTTAGGAATTCATTTTGGGAGGGGGCACAAGTGGAAGACTTTACATTGGTCCCTATTAAAGTTCAAATTGTTTCATTAGAGAGTCAATGTAATATAGTGAATAGAGAGGAGGGTATGGATTCAAATTCTGCCTCTAACACATACTGACTGTATGACCCTAGGCACATTATCTCCCTTCTCAGAGTTCTAGGCCAGAGGTGTCAAACTTGGCCTGATCCAGTTAAAATATAATCAGGAAATGTTTAATAAAATCAATAAAATTATACTACAATATAGATAGTGTTTATTTGTGGTTTTCTAAATCAAAATGCTGCTAACAGGGATCCATTTCTATTTTAGTATAATAATACTAAGACTGTGTTTTGCAGGGAAAGTGCTGACTTATATTGGTAGAGGGAGAATCCTTACCCCAGAGTTCCCTCTCCCAGTGAAGTAATAGGTTCAGTCCCCATCCTCATTCCTATTATTTGATTGAACCTGCTGGACCTTAACTCAGCTGTGGAATAAATCAATGTGCATTTATTAACTACTTACTATATGCTAGATGCTGAAAACAAAACTACAAAAGACTCAGTCATTGGCCTCAAGAAGCTCAGCTTGTAATTGAGAGAGACAATACATTTAAGGGAAGGGCAGCCAGAAGAATAGTTTGATTTGAAGAGTCACAGAAGATGATAATGGAACCATTAGGCAGTCGGAGGTCATATCCATTCTAGAAGCAATTGAAAACATTGATTTGATAGCTATTCCAAGCAAAGGCTTGGTTTTAGGGCTCATGCGTGTGGTGACAGGACAGATGGAAAAAAAATACACAGGCCAGAGGACTATGAAACATAGTCCAGAGTTGGGCAGGAAAGACAGTGAGACTCACTCATCAGGCAAGTCAGCCCAGCCCTGGGCCAACATGATGTATTAGCTGTCTCTTCCAATTCTGTGCCATCTGGAATTTTGGAAAGAATGCAATTCCTGCCTTCATCAAAGTTCCTTATAAAAAGATTCAAAGGCAGAGGTCCAACAATAAGTCCCTGGGGCATTCCTTCAGAGACCAACCTCCAAGTTCATATCAAACCATATCAAAACCAAATCTTTGGTCTGGGTTGTTGAATGAGCTTGAACCCTACCTTCTTGATGAGAACTGGGTCACATTTCTATCTTACTCAGAAGGCTATCATGAGAAAAGTTGTCAAATTCTTTGCTGAAACCCAGCTTTATTATATCTACCTCAAGCTAAGGAATCCTGTTGAAAAAGTCAATGGTTTCTAGTCTGATATGATAAGTTCTTATAGAAGGTTTGCTGGCTAGTTGTAACCACCATCATTCCCCTTTCTAATCATTGGAAGCTATCCCTTTTAATATATTCTAAATCTTTCCTGATATAAAAATCTACCTTGTCAATACATAATCTAGCTCTTCTGCTGTTTTCCAGAAGTAGTAATCAATGAGAAAATCCAGTGCTATGAATTGTTTATATTAGCATTTGTGGCCAAGTAGGAGTCCTGGCTTCAGGGATAGCAGACGTGAGTTCTAGCCCCAGGTCTGTAGCTCACTAGCTCTGTGCCCCTAGACAGGTCATGTCATAGAATTATAGAATCTCAGAGCTGAAAAATAGCTCAAGGAGAGTTAGTCTAACCCCTATATGAACAGAAATCCCCTTTAGAGAATCTAGAGAATCCTAGACAAGAAGACAGCTTTCATTTTAAGAGGGAAAGGTGAGGTCTCATCCCCTTTAGAAGTAGCCCATTTCACTTTTGCATAGTTCTGGTCTTTATCGGTAATGTTTCCTTATTTTTACAATTCCTTACAGTCTAAATCAGCAGTTTGTACTGTTTTCTGAGCCTAAATTTTCTCTGAAAATGAGAAGCCATGCTATACAGTTCCTAAATCCCTTCTGTTTCCAACTCTCTAAATTCTATAACTAATAATGAGAAAAATCAGACCTTCACTTTCCAGATTGCTTTTCAGTGTCTTACAGCATGGACTGTAAAAATTCGTTGCTAAGAGACCAACAAAGATGGTGGAGTAGGAGGAAGGAGCAGGGTATTGTAGCTCAGCCCAGCTTTCTCCTGGAATTATTCCAGCAAAGATCAAGGAAGAATACCAGACCAAGTAGTCATCAGGAAACCTAAGGAGAAAATAGAGTAGTTAATTTTTCCAGCCCAGGTCATGCTAAGGAGACAGTCAGATATCTATGGGGACTGGAAAGAGGGGATCTTGCATGAGGAAAAGACTATAAATAAGGATGAAGGAGTAATGAGAGAAGGTATCACTTGAATTTCATTTCTATCTGAATTGATCAAAGGAAGGTAAAAAACATACACATATATCAAATTTGACATAGAAATACATCGAAATTTTAATAAATAAAAGGAAAAAATTAAGAGTATTTTCCAAGGAAGCTTAAGACCTGAAATGATATTGGCAAAATACTAGTTCAATTATTACCTGTCACCACTCTTATCCTCCTCTCCACTGTAACAGGTTTTTTTCCCTCTGCACTTCTTTGTGATATAATTTATTCCACTTTACTCCTCTCTTCCCATTTCTCTCAGTGCAATCCTCTTTTTCTCCCCTTGATTTTTTTTCATATTCTAAACAGCTTACTACCACACTTACCACCACAGTCTACATATACTTCTTCTAATTACTATGATAATGATAACAATTTTAAGAGGTAAAAATATCATCTTTAAATATAGGAATATAAACAATTTGACCTTAATTGGGGCTCTTAATTTTTTTCCTTTCTTATTTACATTTTTATACTTCTCTTGAATTTTGTATTTGGACATAAAATTTTCTGTTTGTCTGGTCTTCTCTTCAGGAATGCTTGGAAATATTTTATTTTATTAAATGACCCTATTTTCTCCTGAAAAAAACACAGTTTTGATGAGTAGGTGTTTCCTGGTTGTAAACCCAGTTCTCCTGCCCACTGAAATATCATATTCCAAGCCTTCCTATTCTTCAACGTGGAAGCAGCCAGATCCTATGTATTCCTGGATGGGGCTCTATGATATTTGAATTGTTTCTTTCTGGCTGCTTGCAGTATTTTCTCCTGGGAGCTCTTGAACTTGGTTAGAACATTCCTGGGAGTTATCATACTGGGATTTATTGCGGGAGGTGATCTATGGGTTCTTTAAATTTCTACTTTATCTTCTTGTTTAAGAATACCAGGGCAATTTTATTTGATAATTTCTTTTAATATTATGTCTAGGCTTTTTTTAACCATGATTTTCAGATAGTACAATAATTCTTAAATTATCTCTCCTGGATCTATTTTCTAAGTCACTTGTTTTTTTCAATGATCTATTTCATATTTTCTTCTACTTTTTCATTCTTTTGATTTTGATTTACCATTTCTTGATGTCTTATAAAGTCATTAGCTTCTATTTGCCCAAATCTAATTTTTAAGAACTGAATTTCTTCCATGACCTTTTGATCCTCTGTTTCCATTTGGCCTATTCTACTTTTCACGGAACCCTTTTCTTCATTAGATTTTTATGCCCCCTTTTCCAGTTGACCAGTTTTGCTTTTTAAGCTGTTATTTTTTCCCATTAATTTCATTTCTTTTCCCTATTTTTCTTTGAAGTTCTGCATGTGGTTGCTTGGATCTCACCATCCCCTATTGACTCTGTGCCTTGCCATTTACCTCCATAGAAATTTTCTATGGTTAAGTGTTTCTTTAGCTGTTTGCTCATTTTCCAAGATGTTTTTTGCCTATGGACAGAAACTTCTGAAAACTGATGATTCTGTCTTCTCTGCTGATGATTTGCAAAGTTCAGCACTCTGAGCTATTTTGCCCTGGAGCTAGGTCTTCATGGCAGATTTGAAATGATCAAGACTTATGGGCCTCACTGTGGGATGGTGCTCTTTTGTTGGTGTAGGAAGGGTCCCAGGATTCCAAAATTGGCCTATGACCAGACTAGGAACCTGGCACAATAGGTGGGGAGTGGTCATCCAGCACTTCTCTGTGTGCAGTTTTACTTCTATTTCCCCCTTATCCTATGAAAATCAATTCTCTCTGTCTACCTTTCAAGTTGTTTTTCCCAGAAGACCCATCTCTCTCTGTTTTGCTGTCAGTTTTTGACTCCTGACATTTTGAGGTGCTTTTTAAATATTAGTTTGGAAGGATTCTCAGAGAGGTTTTAGCTTTCATTGCTACTAAGCTACCATCTTGGCTCTGCCAGCTCCATACTAGTTCAGAATCAAAAGCCTCATACTGAATCAGGTCCACCCAGTCCTATTTGCCTTCCTTATGTAAAACCTGTCTTTTGTTTTAGGCCAGTCTTTGCTGAATAACCAAGTGAGACATATAACTCCATTTATATAGTTCTGCCTATCACTCAGCCATTTAATTTTCTTGACATTAAGTAACAAAAGTATCTTCTCTGCTGTCCATAGACATGCTAATCAAATACTAAAGCTGAGAAGATGAGCCTTGAATTCTCAACTCTGTCCCCAGGAAAGGGTTCTTAAAATCATCCTACCTTGATGACTGCAGATATATACCTCAATCTATTGCTTTAACTCTAACTTTATGCTTCCATACTCTTGATGAATCTGGGCTCCTCTAACAAGGCAGATCACAATCCATCCCCTTCCAATGCAATCTTGACCAAGCATCAGGGATACATCAGTACCTATTTTGTTGAAAAAATTATTTCATGCAAAACGTAGTCTTTATCCTAGTCATTGGTGTCTTTGAATTTATCCAACACTAAATAAATATTTTCATTTGCTCCTGGGTCTTGTTTGCCCTAGACCAGTGACGGGCAAACTATGGCCCTCTGGCCAGATGGGGGGAGCTGAAATGTTCTATCAGGCCATGCCACATTATTCCTAATCTGACGAATACAATGAGTAGGATACAATACAATGAAACTTCAAAAGAGTTGCCTTAGAAACAGACTGACAGATGAGCATTTCCTTTCATTTTGGCCCCCTCTTGAAAAAAGTTTGCCCATCACTGCCCTAGACTGTTCCATTGATTAGATTTTATGTATTAACTAGCTCTGGTGATTGCTACTTCACAGTATTCTATAACTTGAGATCTCATACTGCCAGTTCACTATAATTCCTGTTTTTCCTCATAGATTGTTGACCTTTGTTTCTCCAGAAGAATTGCATTATTGTTGTGTCTAGTTCTATAAAGTAAGCACTTGGCATTTTAATTTGTATGGTACTAAATTTGTAACTTAATTTAATTCAGGTAGCATGGTAATTTGTTACTACACTGGTGTAACCCAATTATAAACACTGCATATTTCTCCAATTACCATCAATTCTCATTTTCAGATTCTATATTTGTGAATTTGCCTACTTGTAAAAAATTTGAGTCACCCGATGCCCACATTCTCAGCTGAGACTGAACAAGGCAGTGTTCTACCTTCTCGTTTCAGCTGTCACGCTATAAACAAGTGTCCTTTTCACAGACTATTTAGTGCCACCTTTTTTTTGCATTTTTGTGCTTTTGGTTGATAACTTTAGTGTTTAAAATGGCCCACACACATTGTGCTGTGTAGAGTTCCTAGGTGTAGAAAGACTCTGATGTGCCTTATGGAGAAAATACATATGTTAAATAAGCTTCTTTCAGGCATAAATTACAATGCTATTGGCCATGAATTCAGTGTTAATGAATCAATAATGTAGTGCATCATCTGTGCCTGAGACTGCTCCAGAAAGGACTTAAGTAAATGTTGTGGCCAGGGCTCCACAAGAACCTAGCCCTATATTCCCTCTAGGAACAATGGTTCAGCATTTACTCAGTGTTTGCCTTGACTTTATAGAATTTAACTACCACAGATACATGTCTTCATCTATTTCTACAAAGAGTACTTGTATTCTTATAAGTCCTGAGTGTACTTGGTAGATTGACATTGAGACAATTTGTAGCTATGTTGAGTGGAATTTCCTTTTCTAGTTCTTTTTTCTTGGCTTAGTTAACAATATATTTTTTAAAAAACACTGATGATTTTTCACATGTGTTTGTTCTCTATCCTGCTATTTTACTGAAGCTGAAATTTGTTTCAATTAATTTTTATTGATTCTTTTTTATTTTCCAAGTAAATTATCATTTAAAATGCAAATAGAATTTTTTTCCTCTTATTAGTCTGTATTTATTCCTTTGATTCCCTTTTCTTGTCTTTTTGCTATAGCTAAAAATTCTGGAACTATGTAAAATAATAGCAGTGACAATTCACATCTTTTATTTATCCCTGACCCTATTGGAAAGACTTCTAGTGTTTCTCCATTACAAAATGATACTTGGTTTTAGAGATACTTTATAATGTATTAAGCAAAGGTTCATTTATTCCTATGCTTTTTATTGTCATTATTATCATTTTAACATAAAGAAGTGCTATAGTTTGCTAAAGACTTTTCCTATAGCTATTAGTATCATTTCATGATTTTTATTGCTTTTGTCACTAGTATAGTCAATCACATTCACAGTTGTTCTGTTGCTGAACTACCTCTGAATTTAAATCAGATTGTTGTGGGGGTGCTAGAGGTGAACCGCAGGGTTCGGGAAGGATGCATTTTGAAAGAATGCAAGACTCCAAAACTTAACTTAAAAAATAAAAAGAGAAATTTATTAATTTAGAAAGTAATGTTGAATCTGGCCAGGAGAATAGTATAGGTGGAATAGCAAGATGAAAGTCTGCTCCCAGAATGCACCAATTTTGGGGTTCTTATACTCTTTTACAACAGTGGAGATGTGATGTTGCGTCATGGTGAGAATGTGATTCTAGAGTGGTAAACACTCAGGCATTTGGTGGTAGGGTTTGGTCATCTGAAGACCCTCATAGTTTAGGGGACAGATAGATGTCTGTCTGTTGAGAGATATAGCATGATGGTATCAAGGTGTAGCCTGGAGGTGCATCTCAATGTCCATCTCAAATATAAAGGATGATCCAAGGATGATAATAATCTCAGGGTCTTACAGAAGTTATCAGATGTTATTGGGTTAGGAGTCACAAAGGACAGAAGGGAGCAAAGGAATTTCTCTGCTTACAGTTTGCCTCAGTTTTGGGGTAGGATGCCCATGCCAAGATCATAGTAAACAACCTATTTCTATAGTCTCTTTCAATATATTTTATTCAACATTTTTGTAGACATACTCATTAGTGATATTAGATTTTGTTCTCTGCTTGATTTGGGTGCCATGGTTATATTTGTTTTTTAGAAGACATTTGGCAGGATGCCTTCTATCTATATATTTTTTACAAAACAATGTATGTAGCATTGAGCTCAGCTTTTTTTTAAATATTCCAAAGAATTCTCTTATTAGTACATCTGAACTCGGAGAGGTTTTTTTCCTCTTTGAGAGTTTGGCTATATTTAAATTCTTACTTCTTAAAATGTGGATAAATTTTACCTTTGTAAATGTTCATACATTCTATTTAAGTTTTCATTTTCCTAGCTATATCATTGTGTACAATAGGTTTTAGTAATTTTGTTTGTTTTTTATCTCCTATGAATTCGCTCTTTCATATTTCATTAGGATTAGTTACTAGTTTGCTAATTTTACCATTGTTTTGTTTTAATTTTTAGAAAGTTTTCCCTAGTTATATGATTCATGTTCTTTTCCCACCAAACCACCGCTTCCCCCCCACCCCAGCCAATGTGCATTTACACTGAGTTTTACATGTATCATTGATCAAGACTAATTTCCATATTATCGATAGTTGCACTAGGGTGAACATTTAGAGCAGTGATTCCCAAAGTGGGCTCCGCCGCCCCTGGTGACTGCTGCAGCAATCCATGGGAGTAGTGATGGTCACAGGTGCATTTGGAGGTGGTGAATAACTGTAAGGGGCAGTGATAGTATGTGACAGGGGGCACTAAGTAATATTTTTTTCTGGAAAGGGGGCAGTAGGCCAAAAAAGTTTGGGAACCACTGATTTAGATGCTACATCCCAAATCATATCCCCATCAACCCATGTGTTCAAGCAGCTGTTTTTCTTCTGTGTTTGTACTCCCATAGATCTTCCTCTGAATGTGGATAGCATTCTTTCTCCTAAGTCCCTAGGAATTGTCCTGGATCATTGCATTGCTGCTAGTAGAAAAATCCATTACATTCGATTTTATCCCAGTGTATCAGTCTCTGTGTATAATGTTCTCCTGGTTCTATATTTTTCACTCCGCATCAATTCCTGGAGGTCTTTCCAGATCACATGCAATTCCTCAAGTTCATTATTCCTTTGAGCACAATAGTATTCCATCACCAACAGATACCCCAACTTGTTCACTCATTCCCCAATTGAAGGGCATAACCTTGTTTTCCAATTTTTTGCCACTACAAAGAGCGGCTATAAATGTTTTTGTACATGTCTTTTCCCCCATGATATCTTTAGGGTGTAAACCCAGTGGTATGGCTGGATCAAAGGGCAAATAGTCTTTTATAGCTCTTTGAGCATAGTTCCAATAGATCCAGAATGGTTGGATCAATTCATCACTCCACCAGCAATGCATTAATGTCCCAATTTTGCCACATCTCCTCCAACATTTATCACTTTCCTTTGCTGTCATATTAGTCAATTGGCTAGGTGTGAGATGGCATCTCAGAGTTGTTTTGATTTGCATTTCTCTGAATATAAGAGATTTAGAACACTTTTTCATGTGCTTATTGATAGTTTTGATTTCTTTATCTGAAAATTGCCTATTCATGTCCCTTGCCCATTTATCAAATGGAGAATTGCTTGATTTTTTGTACATTTAATTTAGCTCCTTATAAATTTGAGTAATTAGACCTTTGTCAGAGTTTTTGTTATAAAGATTTTTTCCCAATTTGTTGATTCCCTTCTAATTTTAGTTGCATTGGCCTGTTTATACAAAACCTTTTTAATTTAATGTAATCAAAATTTATTTTACATTTTGTAATTTTTTTCTAACACTTGCTTAGTTTTAAAATCTTTCCTTTCTGAAAAAATTCCCAGGACCAGATGGATTCACAAGTGAATTCTATCAAACATTCAAAGAACAACTAATCCCAATACTACACCAACTATTTGACATAATAAGCAAAGAAGGAGTTCTACCAAATTCCTTTTATGACATAAATATGGTACTGATCCCAAAGCCAGGTAGATCAAAAAGAGAGAAAGAAAACTACAGACCAATCTCCTTAATGAACATAGATGCAAAAATCTTAAATAGAATACTAGCAAAGAGACTCCAGCAAGTGATCATGAGGGTTATTCATTATGATCAGGTGGAATTTAAACCAGGAATGCAAGGATGGTTCAATATTAGGAAAACCATTGACATGATTGACTGTGTCAACAAACTAACCAACAAAAATCATGTGATTATCTCAATAGATGCTGAAAAAGCCTCTGACAAACTACAACACCAATTCCTATTGAAAACACTAGAAAATATAGGAATAGAAGGGCCTTTCCTAAAAATAATAAACAGTATATATCTAAAACCATCAACAAGCGTCATATGCAATGGGGATACATGAGAAGAATTTCCAATAAGATCAGGAGTGAAACAAGGATGCCCATTGTCACCTCTATTATTTAACACTGTACTGGAAACACTAGCAGTAGCAATTAGAAAAGAAAAAGAAACTGAAGGTATTAAAAATGCAATGTGGAGACCAAGCTATCACTCTTTGCAGATGATATAAAAAATCTCAGAGAATCACCTAAAAAGCTAGTGGAAATAATCAACAACTTTAGCAAAGTTGCAGGATACAAAATAAATGCACATAAATCATCAGCATTTCTATATATTTCCAACACATTGCAGCAGGAAGAGTTACAAAGAGAAACACCATTTAAAATCACCCTAGACAATATAAAATACTTAGGATTGAATCTGCCAAGACAAACACAGGAATTATACGAACACAACTACAAAACACTTTTCACACAATTAAAACTAGATCTAAACAATTAGAAAAACATTAATTGCTCATGGGTAGGACAAGCTAAATAATAAAAATGACCATCCTACCCAAATAAATTTACATTTAGTGCCATACCTATCAAACTACCAAAAAAAATTTTACTGAATTAGAAAAAACTATAACTAAATTCATTTGGAAGAACAAAAGATCAAGAATATAAAGGGAAATAATGAAAAAAAATATGAATGAAGGTAGCCTAGCAGTACCAGATCTTAAACTGTACTATAAAGCAGTAGTCATCAGAACAATATGGTACTGGCAAAGAGACAGAGAGAGGATCAGTGGAATAGACTTGGGGTAAGTGATCTCAGTAAGACAATGTATGATAAACTCAAAGAGCCCAACTTTGGGGACAAAACCCCACTATTTGACATAAACTGTTGGGAAAATTGGAAAACAACATAGGAGAGATTGGGTCTAGATCAACATCTCACACCCTATACCCAGATAAACTCAGAATGGGTGAATGACTTGAATATAAAGAAGGAAACTATAAATAAATTAGATGAGCACAGAATAGTATAGTTGTCAGATCTCTGGGAAGGGAAGGATTTTAAAACCAGCAAGAATTAGAAAAAATTACAAAATGTAAAATGAAATAATTTTGACTACATTAAACTAAAAAGTTTTTGTACAGACTAAACCAATGCTACCATAATTAGAAGGGAAGCAACAAATTGGGGGGGAAATTTTATAACAAAAAACTCAGACAAAGGTCTAATTACTCAAATATACTAGGAGCTTAATCAATTGTACAAAAAATCAAGCCATCCCCCAATGGATAAATGGGAAAAGGATATGAATAGGCAAGTTTAATATAAAGAAATCAAAACTATCCATAAGCACGTGAGAAAGTGTTCTAAATCTCTAATAATTAGAGAAATGCATATCAAAACAACTCTGAGGTATCACCTCACACCTAGCAGATTGGCTCAAATGAAAGCAGGGGAGAGTAATGAATGCTGGAGGGGATGTGGCAAAATTGGGACATTAATGCATTGCTGTTGGAGTTGTGAATTGATCCAACCATTCTGGATGGCAATTTGGAACTATGCTCAAAGGGCTTTAAAAACTATCTGCTTATTGATCAGCACTGCTTGGTTTATAACCCAAAGAGATAATAAGGAAAAAGACTTGTACAAAAATATTTATAGCCCCACTCTTTTTGGTGGCAAAAAATTGGAAAATGAGAGAATGTCCTTCGATTGGGGAATTGCTGAACAAATTGTGGTATCTGTTGGTGATAGAATATTATTGTGCTCAAAGGAATAAAGGACTGGAGGAATTCCATGTGAACTGGAATGACCTCCAGGAATTGATGCAGAGTGAAAGAAACAGATCCAGGAGAACATTGTACACTGAGACTGATACACTGTGGTACAATCGAACATAACGGACTTCTCTACTAGCAGCAATTCAAGAATCCAGAGCAAGGCTGAAGGACTTATGAGAAAGAAAACTAACCACATTTAGAGGAAGAACTATGGGAGGAGAAACACAGAAGAAAAACAACTGCCTGAACACATAGCCTGATGTGGATATTATTGGGGATGTATACACAAAAAGATAACTTTAGTCCACTAACAATAATATGGAATTGGGTCTTAATCTTTGATTTTATTCCAAATGCCAAATGTTTTCCTATATTATCTAATTATCACTTTATTTGTTAATACTATTTGCTCTTTCTGTGTGATATGATTTGAGTCACTATTATTTAAGTGGGAGTTTTTACTTACAATGCTCTCATTGAAAATAATTTTATTGAATTGTAGGTAGTAAAGGATTTATTTAATATTCTGAGGGGGTCACATTTGTGTATGATTTCTTTGGGGTGAACTTCAAGACAAGATGGAAAAAATCTATATATGTAATATGAATTTTAAGGAATTATATATATTCATTCACATTCAGTAATCAATAGAAGTCCATCATATTTTATATATTCCTCATTATAAGAAATAGTAAGGCCATCCCCCTTCCTCCTCATTTTCTCATTATGTTCTTTCACTACTTTTCTTTTAAAACATCACAACCATTTCCACTTCCTGACTTAGTATTCCTTTGTTCCTTCTTTGAACCTTGAAATTGCCAGGATTCTGAAAACAAAACATTCTACCTCCTGCCCCCACTTAAGAATGTAAATGACTCAGAGTTGTTTAACTTTCTAGTTTTCTCTTGTCTCATCTAAGATTCTATCCAGTTCTAATTTTCCTCAGAAGAGTACTTGGAAATCATTGATTCTATTAAGTTTTATCTTTCTATTGTAGGATTATGTTCAGTTTTGGAGCTGAAAAATGTTTTTTTGGGGAGGGGAAAGATTAATTTGATTTTTTTCATTTTGGCATATCAAATTTATATTTCCCTTTATTTTATTGAATCTGTTGCATAATTATTGTGTGGTCCTAACTAAATGGTACTTAATTTCTGTGTTCTTTGCTGTTTATAGTATTTTTTCTTTGACTAAGATATGGAGTTTGGCTAGTAAAGTTCCAAATGCTATATTTCTGGTTTCTTTTTGGCTTTGGATTATGTATGTTTATATTTTGATTTCTGCTTCTAGTAGATGTGGAAATTTCAGCATTATTATTCCTTGGAATATTACATTAGGTTTTGTGTGATAGCTGATAGTACAGTAGATAGAATTCTAGAGCTGGAGTCAGGATGATTCTAACTTCAGCAGTGAGGTACCCCAAATCCTCCTCTTCCTCCTCCTTCTTCTCCTCCTCCTCCTCCTCTTTCTCCTCCACTTCTTTCAATCTTTTGCTTCACTGAGCATTTTTTCATTGATTTGGAGGCATCTGCACTTGGTTAGAGCTCATCCCATTGCCATGTTGGCTCTAAGTCATTGGGTTTTTAACCTGAGTACCCTTCCTATCTCCTAGAAGAATCCTAACTGGAATTCTTTGGAGACTGTGGTATTCCTTGGCTTCAGTCCACACAAATGCCAATGTCTCTCAACAGGCTAGAACCTTGGATCAAATTATGTTAAATGAAATTCAATATGATATTTGTCAGGTACCACACTCAGAATCAAAAAATCCATTTCTTAAATACAATAATATTGTGGCATGTCCAAAGAGCAGTGACTCTAAAACTACTTGGGGCTTTTAGTGGACTGTGAACTCAGTATAAGTCAATAATTTGATTTGGCAACCAAAAATGCAGTATTAGAGTGCAATAAAAGAATAAGGTAGAGCAGTTGTGATCTATTTCTGGAGATTCTGGTTCTGAGCATCCGAATTTAAGAACTCTGATAATCCAGAGAAGATGACTAGGATGGAGGAGTAGGGCCCTAAGTCCATGCCAACTAGTTTGGATGACTTATTCCTTTCAAACAAGAAAAAACTGCCACCCCAGAAATAAAACAATACAAAATTTGCCCATATATTCTTTGAGGAACAGGAATTATTTGGAATGATGAATTTCAATGCTCTTTTCTGTCCCTTCCCCCTACATAGGGACATTCTAATTTCTGCAGTGAAGACCCCAAGTGCAGGTCTGAAATCTTTCTTCCTTGACCTTTGTGGTGGTTTCTTACATTCAGAGCACTTCTTTCTCATCTATTCCATGAATATAACCATGCTGAGCTCTGGAGGTTCTGGGAGAAAGCCCTGACATTGAGAAATGCTTGTTTTTCCTTAAAAGTAAAGGTAATTAATATGGCTGTTTCAGTATCAGATTCCTGTGACCATTCTTTCCTACCCTGTAATTAAGTTCCAAGCTAATCTTTGTCAGGGCAAAGAAATAACACTAGCTTTGACTTGAATGTTAATTAGTTCGATTTTCTATCTGATAAACAGAAAAGGCTAAACTTGGAGAAGTGCCATTTGATTTTTGTTCCTGAGCATTACTGACTCCCTCAAATGGAATCTGATGGTGGTCACGGCTAGCCATGCCACCATCAGTTCACCCAACTTGCTTCTATATCTCCTTGGCCCACCATTTTAGATTTGTCGTCTTCTTTTATTGACTGAATGCATTTGATGATCAGAAGATTGCAAAGAATTTTACCAGCTCCATATTGGCCCTTGACATTGGACTTCATTCGAAGGCCTAGAGAGCAGAGATCATTAGACATTAGCTATAACATAAGGTTCACATAAGTATTTCTAGGTGGCTTAACTCTCATCGGCACATACACACAGAAAGTTAACTTTACGGTTGCTATAACTCAAAGTGTTTTAAAGCTTGAATGTGGGATCATAAGAAGGCTTTTAGGGAGACTTGAAAGATCTTTGATATCCAGGTGATGTCATCATTAGCAACTGGGACGCTGGAGTTTGGCAAATTCTTGAAAATGTCAGTCAGAAATATCTGCAAGCGCTAGTCTAGCCAGAAAACATCAGCTCATCCTTTTTCCACAAGGAGTTGGTCAGATGGTGGCAGGAGCTTCAGTTCAGGCTGGTCACACCTATTTCTCACACTTAGACAAGTTGAGCTTATTTTTGAAGTGATTTGCCATTTCAGGTAATATCTTTTAGCAAGGTAAGTTATAGGATCGTAGGGCCACATATTTAGAGCTAGAAATGTTCTTGAAGGTCATCTAATCCAACCCCCTCATTTTACAGGATAGGAATCTGAGAACAAGAGATGAGAAGTGACTCACTCAAAGTCACTCAAGTGGTAAGTAACAAAGGCAGGATTTGAACTCAGGTCTTCTGATTCTAAATCTAGCGTTCTTTCCACTATACTACATTATTTTTTCCCTTTAGTTTTATCTCTATTTTAATTTAATAACAAATTTAAACATGTAAGTTTCCCAAATTTATATGATTCATGCTATCTCCCTCCCTTCTTCCCTAGCTCTCAGAGTTGACAAGCAATTCAATGAGTTGTACATGTTTTATCATTCAAAACACATTTTCATGTTATTCCTTTTTGTAAGTGAATAATCTTATAAAACAGACTCTGAAATCCTATACCCAAATGCACAAGTGATAAATCATATATTTTCATCTGTATTTCTACTCCATCAGTTCTTTCTCTGGAGGCAGAGAGCAGCCTTTGTCATAAATCACTCAGGATTGTCCTTGATCATTGTGTTGCTGTTAGAAACAAAGTCTATCACATTTGATCATCCCATAGTATTTAAGTTATCAGGTTTAGTTCTCCTGGTTCTGCTTATTTCACTCTACAACAGTTCACAGAGATCTTTTCAGTTCTTGCCGAAATCATCCAGTTCATCACTCCTTATATATAGCCCAATAGTGTTCCATCACCATCATATACCACAATTTGTTCAGCCATTCCCCAATCAAGGGATATCCATTCAGCTTCCAATTTTTTTGCCACCCCAGAAAGCACAGCTATAAATATTTTTGTACAAACAGGTCCTTTCCCATTGTTTTATCTCTTTGGGATACAGATCTGGTAGTGGTATTCCTGGATCAAAAGGTGTGTATTTTTTATGGCCCTTTGGGCATAATTCCAAATTGCTCTCCAGAATGGCCAAATCAATTCACAGCTCCACCAGCAATGCATTAGTGTCTCATTTTCACCATATCCCCTCTGACATTTAACACTTTCCTTTACTGTCATATTAGCCAGTCTGCTAGGTATGAGGTGCTACCTCTGAGTTGTTTTAATTTGCATTTCTCTAATCAGGAGGACCTCTGTACTACATTATGTACAAATGGGGCATCTCTTATAAAGGGGAAAGGGAAAGATAATAAGCATTTAAGTATCCATTATGTAGTAGGCACTATGCTAAGCACCTTTTTTACAAATATTACCTCATTTGATCCTCACAAAATGTGAGGTAGATGCTATTGTAATCCCTGTTTTATGACTAAGGAGGAGACTGAAGCAGACTATGGTGAAATGACTTGCCAGGGGTCACCCAACTTGAAATTGTCTGAAGCTAGATTTGATCTGGAGTCTTCCTGACTGTGTACTATGGCAGCATAGCTGCCTCTAAAAGACAAAAGATGGAGAGGTGGGTCCTTTTTAAATCATTCACCATAAATTCTTAACAATACCCCTTCAATCCAACTCTCAATAAGTTATTAAACCCTTATTATGTGCAAAGACACAGCATACGTAGTGACTAGAAGGCCCACCTCAGCATCAAGAGGGCCTGCCTCTGGCACACACTGGGCTGTTGTAGCCTTTGGAGAGTCACTTGACCTTTTGGAGCCCAGGGGAGACCCTAAGTTGTAGAAAAGATACCAGTGTGTGGTAGCAGAGAAGTTCCCTCATAAGGAGCTCTTTACACTGATAAAATCAAAGAACTAGATGCCCCAAGAAATCCCACTAAGCCCCCTGCTGCACTGAAGGAAAAATGTAGACTTTGCTTTTTTAGGCTGGTTTTTTCCCCACTCTGTCTTTGAGAATTAGTGTGAGCAAAGAAAAGGTGCTGCGCAAATAAGGTTGAGGAAGCTAATTGAATCAATTAAGTCATGGCATCCCTGATGATTTGTTCCAAGATGATCAATGACCTGGGCAGCAAAGGAGGGCCTGGCCACCAAAACAGAGTGAAGCAGCAAGAGTGTGGGGCTAAAGGAATAGGTTCTCAGTTTCCCCAAAAAGCCTTTAGCCTATTCCTAATAGTGAATCCTATGGCTTTGATTTTCAAGATAAGCAGCCATGAGATGACTAATCTAAGAAAGGTCCCAGGCTACAATGGATGATTCACAGGCAGTAGAATAATATGACCCAACTTCAGAGTTGCAAGGGACCTCAAGGACTGCCTCTTCCCACTCGTAGCCCCCAAAGAAACTCAATTCCCTACTACAATACACTCAATCATCTGGCCTTTGCCTGAAGATCCCAGCCAGTGCGGGTGAATCCATCCACTCCCAAGGCAGCCCTTTGCAGCTCTTGTTTGTTCTGATTTCAAACCAAAAATGCAGCTTCCTACTGAGCTCCACTTTCCAGCAAGAGCATTGACAAACTGGAGAACATCTAGCGGGAGGCAACCAGAACTGAGTCGAATGAATATTCTAGCTATTGTCCAATGGGGGCAGAGAATGGTGGGGCTCCCTGGCCTTCTCTTTCTCAAAGCTCCCACTTTGAGTGTTGAGAAAGAACACAGAGGAGAAAGCTTGAAGAACACTTACAGAATATGATGTAAATGAGAGTGAATCATAGTTAGGAAGTGGTCCAAAGAAGTCACTGATTTGTTGCTTCCGGTGGCCCTTTCCAACCAATGTCCTCTAGTGCAGACCGACCCAAATGTATGTATTTATTATAGCATGGCTGAGATCACATTTGCATGTTTGATGTGACCTTGGGCTATAGGGCTACTCCACAGGAATTCTTTGCAGGGGTGGCTACCCAGGGGAAGAAAAGCCACTTCCGAGGCCTCTGTTAGTTCAGTAGTTTAGTCCTTATTACTAATTTTCTTTGAACGAACTTCGTAACAAGTCAAGTTGGTAACTTGTGAGATGGGGAAGGGGTGGGCATTGGACTAGATCTTCCCTAACAGCCCTTCCAGCATTTGACGAATCATCAAGGACTTCTTGCTGAAGATGGAGCTTGAGCTGTGCCTGCCTTAAAGGCAAAGAGAGACTTTAGATGGAGGAGAGGAAGAAATGCATCTCATCTCAGGCACAGAGGAGGGCCCCTACAAAGAGAAGAAGATGAGCAACAGAATGTCATTTGGAGAAACAGAGGTCCGTTTAGCCAGACCACAGAAAACAAGAATGTGAACAAATCTCCAAAGGGAAGGGAAGATCGGTGGGGCCCTTCAGGTCATTCAGGTCATTCAGGGCTTAAAAAGCTAAAGAGAGGAATTCACATTTGACACTAGAAACAATAAGGACCACTCTGAGAGGCAAGTGAGGAGATAGAGGTCTCCAGCTCTACCACCAGCTAGGGAAGTGACCTCAAGCAAATTATTTAACCTCTCTGGGCTGCAGCCCTGTGTGTAACAGAGTAGGGCACACACTCCAGTGGGCAGCACCAGCATTTGTTGGTTACATCCTTTGCCTCCGTAGGTTGAACTAGGTCATCACTAAGGGTCGTTTGAGCTCCCAAATTCAGATTTATCCACCACCATTAGGGCCAATATGCTTTTACTAGCAGCAAGGCTTCTGTAGTTAAAAGGAAAGTGTATCTTAGCTTTCAGCTGGTGTGTTCCCCATCTATTCAGACCACAAAGCCCAGTGACAGTCTGAGTGGGATTTACTTCTGAGGATTAGAAGGAGCTAGAAAGTCATTGAGTCTAAACCCATCATTTTATTGATGGGGAAACCAAGGCTAAAAGAACCTGAGTGACTTGCCCAAGAGCACCCAGCCAGGAAGTGGCAGAACTGAGCTTCAAACCCAGTTGCTCTGAGTACAAAACCAGGACTCATGAGCTAGTATTGCTCGGTATATACAAATTGCATGTGGTGGTCTACCATGCTCCACCGTGTATCCATTCACTGTCATAACTTGTTACAGAAAAGAATTCTTCTGGGGTGGAATTCATTATACACGATGTGTATGATGAGAACAACGAGTACTTCTCGAGGTCAACATGTTGACTTAAAAGCGCAGCGGTATTGCTTGTTGCAGCAGACATTTTCCCTATAAAAGCACATCTGGAATTGTAATTTACCAGTCAACGAGGAGATTTGATTCAACATATGATGATTCACATCGTACACAGTGTATTCAGTTCATTGTTTGTAGTGAGAAAGAGTCAACACCTTACAGAGAGCTGTTCATTCTACTTAATATGAGCAGGCCGAAGATGAAGGAAACCCAAGATGCTCCTCATAGTCAAGTCACTCTATGTAATACCCTACACAGTGAATCCAGAGGCAAGTTCAAGAACACATTTCCAGTATGTTAGCTAGCAATCCTGCCATGATGATGCAGTGAAACTCTTTAGAGTAGCTCCTATGCTTAAGCCAGCACCTCTTTCAGAGCAAAGCATTTAACCAGAAGCCTGAATGTGGCTTTAAAACCCAGAAACATAAAATGGTTAGGATGGCCAAGCACATATAGTGTAGTTTCCATAGGAAGACCTACTAAAGATAGAGGAATGGAACAACGTTTGAAAGGAAGTGATTTCATCTTTTTTGTGAACCAATAAAGAGCTGAGAAAGAAGAGAAACTTTGGGAGATGGAAAAAAAGTTCATCTCATCGATGCTCTTATGTTACTTTACAGGAGGAAACTGAGACCCAAAGAGATTAAACTGTTGGGCATTATCACACAGTAAGTGGCAGAGGGAGGGATCAAGGCCCCAGACTGAGAGAATAACTGGATCGAGAGTTGGGAAGGCCCTTTAGTCAAACCCATCCCCCAAAATGGATTCCCGCTATAATATCGCCAAGCAAGTGACCACATATCCTCCTGTCAATACCTGTCAGTGTTTTCTAAGGAGCATATCCCACCTTGGACAGCTCTGGTTATCAGGAATTTTTTTCCCAACTTTAAGACTAAGTTTTGCCTCTTCTTGGCATCCCCCTGTCATTCCTAGTTCTTCTGCCTTTGGAACCAACAGAACAAATCTATTCCCTCTTCCACCCAAAGCCTATCACAAACTTGAAGGCAGTTGACATGAGCCCCTTAATTTTCTCTTCCCTGATTTAAATATGCCCAAAGTCCTGGCCATGGATTCCAAATCTTTCACCAATTTGGTTGCCCTATTCAGGGTTTCCATCACTTTATCCATGTCTCAATGCTTAGAAATGAACACTACAAATGAGGTCTGACCAGGGAAAAGCACTCATGGCCTCCTTGACCCTGGAAGTTCTTCCTTAATGCAGCCACAGATGAAACTAGTTTACTTGGCTGCCACATCTCACTGTTGATGCTTGTTGAGTTTTCAGGTTGGAATCCATACGTATTTTCAAACAAAGTGCTCTATAACCATTCTTCCTCCTTCCTGTACTTGTAAGGTTGAATTCTTTAAACCTGAGTATAAAACTTTGCATTTATTTCCATTGAATTTCATCTTCTTATATTCTGCCTTCTGCTCTAGACTTTCAAGATACTTTTGGATCCTGCTTCTGTCATCTCCTCTATTAACTCTCCTTCCCAGCTTGGAGTCATCTGCCAATTTGCTGAGCATACCACTTATGCCTTTATCCAAGTCATTGATTTAAAAATATTAAAGAGAACAACACTAAACCCATCCTCAGAAAACTTGACTGAATAATTCATCCTAAATTAACTCGGCAAGGCAGCGGAGTGCAGAGTCAAAATGGTAAAGCAAGAGAAAAAAAATGTCCTAGTTCTCCCAACATACTTCCTCCACAAGAACCTAGAAAATGTGTCAAACTGAGTTCTGATTGGGAAAGCCAAGCAAAGTCACAAGGAGTCATTTGTATAGACCATAGTAGCTTAGGAAGATAGAGTTATCCATGAACTCTGAGAAGGAGGCTATGAGGACCTGCCTAGCAAAGTGGCAGTGGCAGGACCTAGAGCATTCCAGGGCTCTGGAGAGAAAGGGACTCCTGATAGAGTACAAGGGCAGGACAACGAGTAATGTAAAAATAATCAACTTTGAAAGACTTAGTAATGTCAATCAACACAATAACCCATCACAGGATAAAAGGACTCATGACAAAACTTTCTATCTACCTCCAGATAGAAAACTGACAGATTCAGAGTGCAGATTGAAGCATATTTCCTTTTGTTTCTTTATTTTTTCTTTCTTTTTGTTTTTTGGAACATGGCTAATGTAAAATTTTACTTTGCAGGTCTATGCCTATTTGCAATGAATTTCATTTTTGCTTGCCTTCTCACTGAATGAAGGAGGGAGAGTGGAAGAAAGAGAACTTGGAACTGAACATAAAATTAAATTAAATTCAAATCTGTTAAAAAGTAAAATAATACCAGACAATTAACAATTACTCTTTGGATCTAGCCATTCAACCAGGTTCACAGACATCTTCTCTATAAGAATAGCATAAGATGCTTTATCAAAACTTTGTTAGGTATCCACAGAATTCCTTTCATCTGCTAGTTTAGTAACCCTGTCAACAAAGGAAATAAGGTTAGCTTGTCGTGATCTATGCTTAACGAAGACCTATTGGCTCACTACAATCACAACTTTTCTTGCTAGATGCTCACTAATCATCTCTCTTTTTTATTCTTTTTTTCAGTTAGCAAGAATTTTTCCTCTCCCTCCCCCCACTGCAAAGAAAAGTAAAATGCTTGTAGCACATGCGTAGTTAAGCAGAACCAATTCTCACCACTTCCATGTTCAAATGATCTCTTCTACAATTTCCCCAGGAATCAAAGTCAAGCTCCCTGACCTATAGTTTCCAGACTATCATATATCCATTTTTAAAATTGGAGTAATATTTGCCCTTCTGCAGTCCTGCGGTAATTTCACAGTTCACCGTCACCTTGCAATTACAGTGGCACAGTCATTATATCTTTGAGTTCTTTTTTTTTTTTACCTGATAATGTAGTTCATCTGGATGCAGTAACTTGAGTACATTAAGGGCAGCTAAATGCTCTATTATTCTTTTTCTTAAGGTTCAGTTCCCTGTTATAGCCATCTTTGTTTGGTCCACATATATTTAATTGTCTTGCCATTATAAGCATGCTCTCTCAGAAGAGAAAGAGGTAGAGGAGGGGAAAGGAAGGAGAAGGAAAGAGAAAAGGATGAATTAATTTGAACCTCAGGTATCTGCAGTAGAAGATGCTGCTAAGGATCTGGGAGCTCTCCAAGTCTGGCTGGGTGACTGGTTCTTGCTGAGTCTCACCAGCTTGCTGGCACTGTGATCTGTCAGGGTTCAGCTCAGGTTACTGTCACCTGGATTGTCTTTTTCCCAGTGACTTAGATTTTAGTCCCATTCCTTAGGCCATCCTTGGAATTAGCTGGCTGCTCTTCGGTTAGTGGAATTTTCATCTTTTACTGTAACATATGAGTTTTAATATTCATACGTATCTTCATTTGGGTGTATTTACTTTTTTTTTAATTTTTTTTAATATTTGTTTAAACCCTTAACTTCTGTGTATTGGTTCCTTGGTAGAAGAGTGGTAAGGGTGGGCAATGGGGGTCAAGTGACTTGCCCAGGGTCACACAGCTGGGAAGTGTCTGAGGTCAGATTTGAACCTAGGACCTCCCGTCTCTAGGCCTGGCTCTCAATCCACTGAGCTACCCAGCTGCCCCCTGGGTGTGTTTACTTTTGAGGAAGTTTCTTTACATAATTTCTAAAGAACACGAATCTTTCAACTTTAGAGGTTAATAACCTTATGATATAAAATACTGCTCCAAGCTTCCTCCAACATACCTGATTTTTAAAAACAACAAAGTAAAAAGAACTCTAGCTAATCCAATTACTCTCCTTTGCATGACCGAAAAAGGGGTCATCTGGGCAAATTACATCTCTCTTTTTAATAGATTTGTCTATGCTTAGTTTAATATGGGTTGGAGTGAGTTCTATGTAGTCCCTCGAATAAGTGGTTCTCCAGATGTTCCAGCTCAGTGGATTTGATTCTGCGTCTTCTAATTTCTGATCTGCCATCCCATTCTTAATTAAGATACATCTGCCTGATGTCCACAGGAAAACGAGGAAGCAAAGAGTAGGAATGAGACCGAGGACCTGAAAAAGAAACAGGGAAGAGAGAGGGAAATAGGTGTGAGGGGAATGAGTATGAGAGTGGAGCTCATGACCAAGCATTGATTAATGCTCTTTTGCAAATATTCAGTTCACTTACTGTATTTCTTGAACCCCAATTTTCTCATTTTCAATAAATGGAATATGGCTATTATCATCAAATACCTTCATGGTGATGGAGAGCTTTGTGGGGGGTGGAAGTTAGCTTGACTTCTATATCCATCTAACCAGTGATCTCTATGAGCTTAGAATCTGACAAAGTAGATTTTAAACTCCTTGAAAGCAGGCCACAATGCTTTCTTTGTTCACAATAGGCACTTAAAAATGCTTTTGGAATGGCAGAGAACTCTATTCTACCACCAAGTAAATGCACTCACTACATTTGATCGAATTGGACAAACATTCATGAAATAGCTATGCCTTGGGGCCATATCTGAACTTTACTGCAGTTTGACCTGTGGCTTCCTCCTGGGCTTTGTTGCTCTGGCATGCTGGAGGAGATGGCCCTGCTTTACTTGGGACAGTACCGAAACGAGTTTCAATTCTTTAGTGATGAGCTGACCCCTGGGATGAGGGGGCTTGTGCCAGCAAGACAAGTGCCAGCAGATACATGGAAGTGAGCCAAAAATGAAAAACAACCCTTGGAAAATCCATCAGGCAAAACGTCTGCCTACAATCAACTGAAAGGAGTGTGGAACCAGGCAAAGATTTCTAGAAGGCTTGACATTCTCTGCTGACACAATTCAGATGAGCAGCCCTGGAGTGAATCTGATTTCCCAGCTCTGCTCATCACTGACTCCAGCAACTGATGTAAGCTGTAAGTATGTCTGGGGTTGGGGGAGGAGACAAGCACTGGAGTCCTTAATTCCTGGTGACAGGAACAAACACCCAAGAAGAACTTCTCCCCTCCCCCATGATGATATGAGGGAAGAAGAACCAAGAGAAAGTGCTATATCAAAGCTCCATATCCTAGCCACTCCTTCACAGGGAAAACCTCAATCATCTGTAATATCAAGGACCCTTTGTTCAAAGTAGAAATGCAACATGTAAAATGCTAAATAAATAGAGGATCATTTTAAACAGAGGTGAGAGAGGGATCTATTCCAGACTTGAGGAACAGCCTATGCAAAGGCATGGAGGGAAGAGATGGAATGCTGAGCTCTGGTAAAAGTAGATAGGACAGAAAGGCTGGAATATAGATTGACTGAAAGGAAGTAATGTGAAAAAAAACTCGATAGATTTTGAATACCAAGCTCAGTAGTTTGTATATTATATTAGAGGCTAAGGAGCTCCTCCTCATCAAGGGACTCCAAGTCCATCTGAACCTTCTTCCTGTCTTGCTGGTCATTCCCTGGTCTGTCAAGGTCTGGATCCTCTTGAATGTTGTTGTTGTGCAGGTCTTCAGATGAGGCACATCTCATCCCCTCTCCCATATTCTGTCCTTCTCCTTCTTTGTCCTCACCACTCTCACCCTTCTGGGTTGTGGCCTCACCACTCCCTAGAATGGAGAGATCAGCATTAGGCTCCTTGGGGTCCTCCCCTCCTGCCAACTGATCTTCAGTCATCTCTACCTCTGCTTTGACCTTCTCCAGTGCAGCTTTGTTAGCTTTCTTGTTTGCTTCAAAACTTTGGTCCCAGGACCCTCAATTTGACCTGTCAGACTGATGCTTTTAGCCAGATAGATAATCACGGCATCTCTGTGGAAGATGGATTGGAGAAGGGAGAAGCTGTCTCAGTAGCCCAAGAGAGAGACAGTGAGAGCCTGAGCCATTAATGGGATAAGTGGCCATGTGAGTGGAGAGAAAGAAACAGTCATAAGATAGGTTATAGGAGTAGAATTGACAAGACTTGGCAACTGCCTGTAAGTGAAATGTGAGAGAGAGAAAAGAGTGGAAGATGACTTTGTGGTCTCAAACCTGTGGGACTTGAAAAAGGTTCTTCAGCACAAATAGGGGAATATTAAAATAATTAAGGAGACATAGAGTTTGAAGTGTCTTTGAGACATATTAGGTAGAGCTATCTAGTAGTTATCTGGTGATAGAGATGCCAGGATTATGTTTAAAGAATTGAGAGGCATCTGCAGAAAGAAGAGACCTATGGGAGGAAGATAAGGTTACAAAGAGATAAGGGAGCAGAGGAAAGAGCAGGACCCAGGATAGAGCTATAGAGAAAGACTTTTTTTAGGAGATGGGTAACAATCCACCAAAGGAGTATGGAAAGTAGCAGTCAGACAGGTAAAAGGAGAGCCACATGAGAGGAGTGTTACAGAATGCAAGGAAGAAGCCAGAATCCATGAGGAGTCACTGGTCTACATTGCCCAAAATAGTCCAGAGGTCAAAGAGGAAGAGAATTGAGAAAAGGCCAGGAGATTTAGCAATGAAGAAATCAATGGTAACCTTAGAGGAAGCAGTTTTAGTTGAGTGGTGAGGTCAGAAGCCAGATTGCAAGGGATTGAGAAGGGAGTGGGTGGCGAGGAAGTGAAAGCTGGGTATATATAGATAGCTCTTTCTAGGAGCTTGGCAGGGAAAGGGAGATAGAGATAGGATTACAATTTGTCAGGAAAGCCAGAGGCAAGTGAAGGATCTTTAAGGGCCAGGAAGATTTGGGTTGATTTCTAGGCAGCAGGGAAGGATCCAGGAGAGGCTGGGCACTGAGAGATCTGGTGTTTCAAGGTACCATTTGGCATCACTAGAAAGTTATGGGTGATCAGGAGACGGGCTTTAGTGGCAAGGAGCAATCTAAGAACATAGTACTGTGAAACTTTGCAAGCAGGATCCAGATGAATCTTCTCCTCCCACGCCTTTACTTCTCCTCCTCCTCCTCAATTCTTTGCCCAGCCCACTGTCCATCTGTAGTGCCTAAGATTGTATGTGTGTTTGTGTGTGTGTGTGTGTGTGTGTAAGTAAGTGTAACTGTGTAAGAGATAGAGGATAGGAGCTGGCCCTGTGATTTCATTGGCAATTAAAAGCTCCCAGATGAAGAAACACCCTCTACCAAGACAATTTATTGTCTTAGAAAAGTGCCTAGAACATTGAGTGGGTAAGTAACTTGCCCAGAATCACATAGCTAGTATGCATCTGTGGGGTGTAAGTATGTAAGCAAGATTTAAACAGATAAGTAAAGGCAGTATAATTTGAGGCAAAAGTGGGAAAGGAGTAATATTCAAACATGGAGAATAGGGGCAGCTGGGTAGCTCAGTGGATTGAGAGCCAGGCCTAGAGACGGGAGGTCCTAGGTTCAAATCCGGCCTCAGACACTTCCCAGCTGGGTGACCCTGGGCAAGTCACTTGACCCCCATTGCCCACCCTCACCACTCTTCCACCAAAGAGCCAATATGCAGAAGTTAAGGGTTAAAAAAAAACATGGAGAATAACCTGTGCAAAGACCACAAAGTATACATACATCTTGTATGCCAACTAAACATACATCAACACACACACACATACAATCAAGATCTATCTGTGCAGTTAGATGGAGTAGTGATTAGAGTACTAGGCCTGAAAACAGGAAGATCTGAGTCCAAATTCAACCTTAGGCACTTAATAGCTATTTGCTTCAATTTCCTAATCTGTAAAATGGGGGTAATAAGAGCACCTGCCTCCCAGGGTTGTTGAGAGGATCAAATGAGATAATAATTGTTAAGTGTTTAGCACAGCACCAGAGTAAGTGCATTATTGTTACTATTATTTTATACACATAAATAGATGTGTAAAGAGAGAGAGTCCAACTGACAGAATAGACTTTGGCTTCTAACTCCTGAATCCGTGGCTATTTCCTAGTCCTTTCCTTCTCTGCAGTTTTTGGCACTGTAATGTCCTCTTCCTTTTGTCTCAACTGGACAATCACCTCTTTGAACATGGCATTCTGTTTCTCATTTCTGTGAGGCTGTTCCACTTTTTAAAATCTATTCATCTCCAGGCTGCCCTCTGGACTTCCTCTACCATACCCAAGAATTCTCTTCCTCCCGAAAGTTCCTTCCAGCCCCCAAATTCATGCACTGGAAGTACCTTTCCACCCTGAGCACCCTCCCTCTGATTAAATGGCTCCTTCCAGAACCTCCATTTAGGGAGGACATGAAGGCTAGCCATGTCTAAGTCTTCTCTAGGCTGCTTCCAGACTTTGTTTACCATGTTTTTTCCTGACTTTCCA
Organism: Gracilinanus agilis; assembly: GCF_016433145.1. NCBI lineage: Eukaryota > Metazoa > Chordata > Mammalia > Didelphimorphia > Didelphidae > Gracilinanus > Gracilinanus agilis. Next base: position 57,301,454 of record NC_058136.1, on the reverse strand, counting down.
GACTTCCAAACCATGCCCCCATACCAGGGACCTTCACCTCTGCTCCCGCCACACCACACCCACACACTTTCCTGCTCCATTTTGAATTCTCTTCCCCAGTGCCTGGCACATGGTAAACACTTCATAAATACTCATTGTGGATGACTGAGTTCTGAGGGTAGTAAACATCATATAAGAGAAGTGGAGTGTTTCCATATGTACGGTAAGACAAAAGGATGTGGTTTATGTAAACTGCCCATCTCTGCTGCGTAGTTTGCTTTTCTTTTTAAATCTGCATTACTCAACTTTTACCCAACTTTTCTCGAACACAGACCTTGTCACTCCCCTATTCGGTAAACTCCAGGGTGTCCCTATTACCTACGTAATCAAATATCATTTCCTCAGTTTGGCTTTTAAAGCTCTGATTTATAACCCGGACCCTCCCTCCCTTGCTCTCTTCTCTGTATCTGCAACCCAGGAACAGTGGCTTTCTTGCTGTTCTTTGAACAACATGCCATCCCCCATGCTTTATACATTTTTATTGGCTCTCTCCTAGGCCTAAAATGTTCTCCTTCCTCACCTTCAACTCCTGGACTCCCTGCTTTCCTTCAAGTGTCTGATAAAATGCTACCCTTGGCAAGAAGCCTTTCCTGGCCCCACATAGTACTAGTACTTCCCCTCTGCCAGTTACCTCCAAGTCATCCTCGGTTGGACATGATTATTCTCATGCTGTCTCCTCCGTTAGATTGTGAACTCCATGAGGACAAAGAGTGGCTTCGCCTTTCTTTATACCTCCAGCACTTGGCGCAGTGAAACAGAGCAAATATTTAATAAAAGCTCATTAACTTTACTTATTGAGCCCTTGTTCAGATCCTTCACCCACTGGTGAATGAATCGCTTCATGGATTGCAGAATGGCTCTCGTTCTTAAAGGCTTGAATCAATTACTTCTGTATATACTTGCAAATGAGAATCTTATTAGAAAACCTGAGCAAAGACTCATTTGGTCATGACTCTTCCTTTACCCACAGAACTGAAAAGTAATTTCTCCTCTTGCCTCTCATTTCTCGTTGATGTGACCTTTCATATGTTGGTCATATATGTATTTGGAATTAGTCTTAGGACATGGTCTAAATGTCTATCTAGAATTAATATCTGCCATGCTGCTTTCCAGTTCTCCAGCAAGTTTTCTTGACTAGTTAGCCCTTACTAGATCCTTTTTATTTATGAAACACGATGCCACGATATGAGTTTTCCTCTGCATGCTGTGTAATTGGTCTGCCGCAATGATGGGATTCTCTATTATTTAACCAGAATGAAATCATTTTGATGATTTTCTGTTTTGGAGGTTAAGTGGAGAACTAGTACTGCGAGGGCCCCTTCTTTCCCACTTTATTTTTTATTGCTTACCTAGAGAATCTTGACTTTTTGTTCTTCTACATGAATTCCATTATCGTGAGGGTTTTCTGAAAAATTTTATTTAATTAATTAATTTAGCATATTTTTTTCCATGGTTACATGATTCATGTTCTTTCCCTTCCCTCCTCCCACCCCCCTCCCATAGCCAATGAGCATTTCCATTGGATTTTACATGTGTCATTGATCAAGATGTTGGGGTCTTTCTAGCTATATGAAGTAATCTTTTGGTAATTTAATTGGTATGCCCTGAATAAATTAATTTAGGTAGTATTGTCATTCTTATTATATTGGCTCAGCCAACCTATGAGTAATTACTATTTCTTGAATTATGTTTGCCTTTATTGTCGAAAAAAATGTTTTATAGTTATGCATATCCTACCTTTCTTTGTGTGACTTGGTAGGTAGATACCCAATATTTCATATATTTTATAGTTATTTTGAATGAAATTTCTCTTTCTATCTCTTCCTGCTGACTTTTGTTCATAAAATGTAGAAATGCTGATGATTCATGAGGATTTCTTTTATATCAATTTTGTTGGACTTATTAATTACTGCAATTAATTTTAATTTAATTAAAATTAAATTAATTTACTCTGGTTATCTAAGTAAACCACATCATCTGCAAAGGGTGCTATTTTTCTTTTTTGTTCTCTTAATTTCATTTTCTTGTATTATTGTTAAAATTAGCATTTCTAGTACTATATCAGAGAAGTTAAGATGGCAGCATAGTAGCAGGAGCCTTCTGAATCTCCTTCCAACCAATCATTAGAAAGCATCTCAAAAGGACAGAAATCAAAATCAAACCAGTAAAAGGGCTCTCCCACTGGATGCAGCCTTAAAGGTAGTCAGTGTTTGGGGATTCCAACACTATAAGGGGGTCAAAGTGCACTTATCAAAGCACAAGCTGATCACCTCTCCCTCACACCACCTACTGAGCCAGAGTCAGAGAGAGGGCCAGGGCAATCTCTAAGTTCTCAGGGGCCACCTGAAAGCACCACAGCCTTACCCCCGAGGGCAGTGTAAGACCTTAACTGTGAGACTTGAGACTTAAGACCTGAGGCTGAAGAGTACAGAGCTTGGGCAGAAACAAGGCTGGACACAGCCCAGGCAGCAGGGGCTGGAAAGATAGCCTAAGGGCAAAACACTTTAAAGCCTGTGCTACACAAAGAACATCACCCAGCTATGTGCCCTCACTCAACCTTCTGACAGGGAAGGAAAGATACTACCAAGAAAAAGCCCTGCAAGACAGAAGCTAAGAAAGCAGTCAACATGCAGGAACCCCAATCTACTAATGGCAGAAGCTCTTGACCCTGGATAATGTCTATGAAGAAAAAGAGTAAAATACAGAAGCAACAGCAGAGTCACAAACAAACAAACACATCAAACTTTCCCCCCAAAATGGAATTGATCACAGGCTTTCAAGGAACTCAAAAAGGAGTTCAAGAACCAATTAAGAAAGATAGAAGAAAAATGGGAAGAAACGTGGGGAAAAGAAATGAAAGTAATATAAAAAGAAAATAACAACTTAAAAGACAAAATTGCCCATATGGAAAAGGGGGCAAGAAATCAAACAAAGTAATAAACAAATTGGAGACCAGAACTGACCTGCTGGAAGCCATGAAAAGCAAGATAGACCAAATCAAAAAGAAAAATCAAAAGATCATAGCTGAAAATCAAATATAATATCAAAATAATAGTGAAGATAGTGACCATTTTACTTTGTCCCTGATCTTACTGGAAAGGCCTTGAGCTTAACCCCATGATGTATAAAATGCTGGATTTTGATTTTCTTTAGGTAATATTTACCATATAAAGTAAAGATACATTTAATTCTTCTTTTTATGTTTTTGATAGTAATTCATGATGAATTTTCTTAGAATGATTTTTCCTGTATCTATTGATATATCAGGATTTTTTCTGTTATTAATGTCATCTATTACATTTATCATTTTCTTAATATTGAGCCAATTCTGCAGTCTTGCTATAAATCCAACCTGGTGTGTTAAATATGATTCTTTGCTCATGTTTTAAGTTTTGGTTCTTTTTTTCTATTTTTTTCCAATTAATCATCTTTATTCATCTGTCCCCCATGCTATTCCCCACAGTGGACAAACTTTTTAAAAATTTGTACCTCACACTAATTCCCCACATTGAACAAACTAAAGAAATAAAATAAAATTCTCAATACATTACTGTATAGTCTGGCAAAACAACTTCTCACAGTAGCCATGTGGGAACTTTTATGACTCTTCCTAATTTTACTTCTCTCTCAATCTATAGGTGAGTGATAGGTTTGATCTTCATGCTTTTGGACTTATAGTTTGTGCTTCTCAATAAATCACAATCAATAGATCAGAGTTCCAAAGTCTTTCAAATTTGTTTTTCTCTATAATGAAATTATCTTTATATAAATGGTTATCCTTCTGCTCACTTTACTGTGCATAAGTTCATAGAAGTCTTCCCATTTTTCTCCCAAACTGGCTATTTCTTTTGTTACAATAAAATTCTACTACTCCCATACATTATAATTTGTTGTTAATATTTTGCTTAATGTTTCCCCATCATTATCCATTGGGAACATTAGTCTATAGTTTTCATTCTCTGTTTTGTTTCTCCCCGATTAGCTATCCAGACCATATTTATGTTATAGGCAGAATTTAGGAGAAGTTCTAATTTTCCCATTTTAAAAAGTTACATAGCGTTGGAATTAATTGCTCTTTGAATGTTTGATAGAATTTACTTGCAAATCCATCTGCTCTTGGATTTTTTTTCCTTTGATAATTTATTCTGTATTCGGTTTATTTTTTGGAGATTGGACTATTTAATTTCCTATTACTTGTTCTTTTGATCTGGATGTTTTATTTTTTGTAAATATTTATCCATTCCATTTTAGTTGTTAGTTTTATTGGCATCTGGCTAGGCAGAATAATTTCTAATGTTTTCCTTTATTTCTCTTAATGTAAATTCTCCTTTTTTTATTTTTGCTACCAGTAATTTAGTTTTCCTCTTTCCTTTTTCTAGTCAAATTAGCTAATGATTTATTTTTTTAGAATTCACACAAAAATACTTCCTAGTTTCATTTATTAATTTAGTGGAGCTCATTCTCTAGCCTATGCGTCCAGGCTTCTACTGCCTTCTCCTCCTAACCCTGCAGTTCCTTTCTGTTATTGTTGAATTCTTCCCAGAACCTCCAGTTTGAGCACGAGCCAAGACTTCCACATTCTGGGAACCTCAACATACCCCTTTTAGATCTAATCATTTCGATTCTAACAATTTTCTTTTATTTCTCTTGATTTATTGTAAATTCTCCTTTTTTGTTTTTGATATTGTTAATTTGGTTTTCCTCTTTCCTTTTTCAAGTCAAATTAGCTCATGGTTTATTTTACTGGAATTCACCAGAAAATAACCCTCCCAGTTTTATTTATTAATTCAGCGGGTCTTATTCTCTGGCTCCATAATTCATTCTCTGGACTTTGCTGTAATGAAATTATCTATTGTTTCCTTAGGATTGAGTTAAGTTTACATTAAGTTCTTTAGACTCCAATTAATTTTTTCATTCTTTCTTCAATGATATTATTGAATAGAATTTTTGCTGCATTGTGCTAAATAAAGAATATGTTTAATACTTCTGCTTTTCTGCATTCATTTTTGAGGTATTTATGGCCTAATACATGGCCATTTTTTATAAATGTTCTATACAGAGCTGAGAAAAATGTGTATTTCTTCCTCTTCCCATTCAGTAATTGCCAGGAATCTATCATATCTAACTTCACTAAAATCCTATTCAGATCCTTAATTTTTTTTTGGTTATTTTTGTCTAGGTCTAGAAAGGGCATGTTGAGGTCCCCAGCTATTCTAGTTTTATTGTCTATTTCTTGCTGTAACTTGCCCAACTTTTCATTTAACTTTTCATCTAATGCTGTACCATTCCGTGATATGAATTCATTGTCTCTGGTACTATTACACATAACATAATTTCCTCACTGATCTCAAAAAGTCTATCTTTCCTATTGCCTTGTCTGAGATCATGATTGTTACTGTTGATTTGGGGAGTTCAGCTGAATACAACAATTTTGTTGTTGTTCTGATCTTTTACTTTAACTGTGGTGGTTTTTGTTTTTGTTTTTCTAGTATGTGTCTTATAAAGAACATATTATTGGATTCTGCTTTCTAATATATTCCACCATCTTTTTACATCTTTTTATGCGTGGGTTAAGCTCCTTGAGGGCAGGATTTAGTCTTTATTTTGTCATTGCGTCCCAGCACCTAGCACCGTGCTTCATACCTAGCAGGGTCTTGATAAATTCTTATTGAATGTTGTTACGAAAGAAAAGAGGACTGTAGTTGGAAGGAGAGAGTCGGAAGGAGATGATGTGATAGACACGGAGCTCAGGATCATAAGATAATGGATTTTAGAGCTGGAAATTTTAGAGCTTTTAGCGATTGTCTGACCTTTTACAAAAGAGGAAAGTGAAGACTCACGATGGAATAACTTTACCTAAGCCAGACCTAGAAGAAAATTGTGCTTTGTGCTGGTTGAGAAAGTATGGTATAGTGGATAGAGAGAGAGCTGACTTCTGAGCCAGGTTCAAGTCTCACTTCTGGCATATAGACTCTGAGATCTGAGGCAAGAACTTACCACCCCAGTGCTCTAGATCACTGTCAGATCATAGGTTAGAGAGAAGAGACCCGCCTGCACGGATAGATGGAGGTCCCTTGTCCAGAAGTTCTATATATATATTGAGAAAATCATACGTCCAGTCCCTCTCCCCGATCCTCAGATGAGTTGGGCAGAAACAGGGACTGTACCATTTTCAGTTAGGTGAAAGACATATAGGCAACATTCAATAAACATTTATTGAATTTTACTTGGGACTTTAGGAAAAAAGCTAGGCTGTAGGCCCGACAGCACTAGAAAGGGCAAGGAGCGGGGTAGGGAGCAGGGGGTGGAATATACCATGTTGCTGAATAAATAGGGCAGTGTCGTACTATGGAGGATCTTGAACGGTTTGGGACTTGATCCTACAGGCCGTAGGAAACCATTATCAGTCGAGTAAAAATAAATGAATTCTCCATTAGGTACAATAACTGATGAACAACCACTTCCTCGGATGTGAATCCAGTAGGCAGATGGATGAATCCGTTAATTTTCACACATACTGAATGTCTGCTTCTATAAAGGTCCCATTAGCCTTCAATAACATTATATGAATTTGGGACACACTCAGGAGGATTTTTAGTTCCAGAAAAAAAAATAGTGACAGCTTGGGAGAAAGGCTTCCATCTGTCTCACACTGCTTACAGCTAGCTCAGCCCCACCCGGCATCAGGGAGAGATATTGTCTGTACTGAGCATATATTCTGATCCTTGGGGAGAGTTGTAGCCAGGTTGCTTGAAGCAACACAGTCCATTTTCAAAGGAATGAGAGGAGACAAGGCATTCCACAGGCACTCCATGGCATAGAATCTTCCCAAATACATCTGCTAACATCTTTGGGCACCTCAGGAATAAAGAAGAGAGAAGAGGAAAATCACATGGAGAACTTAGAAGCATGCTCCTTCCAGATGGACCTGAGCATGATAGCCATATTTGGAATAAGAGAGTGCTCAAGGAAGGAGTTAGAGAAACCTCCTTGTCTTTGCGTAGTAAACTTGATTCTTATTTCAGGAAAGTACCAATTTGGTATCACTGTTTATGAGATTCTTGCATCAGAGGGGGGCGGGAAAAGCTTGCAGGTCACTAGGGCTGAGGAAGATATTTCACATCTACCATGGGGCAACACCCAATGGCTCTGGCCAATTCTCTAGAGCTGTTTGGCATCGTTTCCTGGTTCTCTTTTGTCAGATCCTCATCTTTGTGGGCACATCCTTCTTTGGGATTTTTCTCAGCCCAACTCCAAGAACATTAGACTGGGCTGGTAAGCCTCAAAAACCCTTGAATCCACTAGTGTAGAGACCCAAGAAGGATTAGAATAGATATAACCATGGTGGATCATAATTATCAGCAACCAACTCAGTAGAATATAAGCTCCTTGAGGATAGGTACTATCTCATTTGTAGCTCTTTATTCATATCATCTAACACTGAACTTGGCACATAAGTAGGGTCTTAATAAATGTTTGTGGATTAGAATGGAATGGATTTGAGAGCTTCAGTATCAAGCTGAGGAAGAACTGGAAAGATGAAAGAGCTGGAAGAACCATTAGGGGCAATCTTATCTAGCTCCTTCTCTTTGCAAATGAGGAAACTATGGCCCAAAAGGGATGGGACTTGCCAGAATATGAGAAAATGGATATTCCTCAGGTATGATGCATAGGCCCATTATTGCCATTTGAGAATTTCATTAATAATTTGGTGACGGCAGAAATATGTGATTTGATTGCATTTCTAATAGCTTCCCTTTGCCATATTTGATTTGGGGCAACATTAAGTTCAGTGAGAACCAATACATGGATGACAACTTCAGAGGAAAAATTAACTATATAACTAAAATACAGTATAACAACAAGAATACAAGATCGATAGTTGGGTGGAGAACCATAACTAGGAAGGCTCCTTGCTCCAGAAGGGCACCAACATGTAGAGCACACGATTCCCTCCCCCATATGGGTCCTTTGGCTCATAGTCTGACACTGCCCAGAATCCTGCACCTCTCTGGAGGATTGTCTTCTCACCCAAAGATGGCAGGCCACTGTCAAGCTCAAATAATCTACCTCATACACACACAAACACATGTACACACACCTCCCATTGGGCGATGCCCAGTACAATGGTCTATGAATAGGACAGACTGTCCTCTGTACAACTTTGCCCTGCTCCCTCCTTGCCCTTTCTGCCAGATGTTAGAGGTTGCCCAGCATGACTACATTCAAGCAGGGTGGGTTGCCCCTTGCATGCACCACACTCCTCATACTTTGATTTCCCCTGCCTGCCCTCAATTTCACATATGACTGATTGGGAGAGATAGGTTCCGATAATGTTCCTTTCATTAACTACCCAACTTTGGCTGAATCAAGAGATCTAGATTCAAATCACGACCCTGCTATTAAGTGGCAATGAACAAATCACTTCACTGTTCAAAATCTCATTTTCTTCCTCTTAAATGAGAGGCTCTTTGGAATCCAGTATGTTCCTATTGACTGTGCTTAGAGATATGATGATGGACTATAAAATGACCATATGCCAGAAATATAATACTGCTGGGTAGGCTCAGCAGATCTCTAACCAGGCCTGGAGACAAGAGGTCCTGGGTTCAAACTTGCCCTCAGACACTTTCTAGCCATATGACCCTAGACAAATCATTTAACTCTCATTACCTAGTCCTTACCACTCTCCTGCCTTGGAATTGATACTTAGGTGTTTAGTAAATGTTTATTGATTAATTATATGGCTGCTACATTCCAGACACAGTGCTAGCCACTGGGAACACAAAAAACAAAAATAAAATTATCCCTTATCTCAAGAATCTTGAGATAAAACATGCACACATGTCAGTATACACAAAGTCAATACAGAGTTATTTGGGGATGGGTTTGAAGTGAGGGAAATCTTAGAAACTGAGTCATCAAGAAAGCCTTCATAATTGATGCAGAGTGAAAGGAGCAGAACCAGGAGAACATTATACACAGAGACGGATACACTGCGGTAAATACGGAATGTAATGGACTTCTCTAATAGCAACAATGCAATGATCCAGGGCAACTATGAGGGACCTATGAGAAAACACTATCCACATTCAGAGGAAGAACTGTGGGAGTAGAAACACAGAAGAAAAATAACTGCCTGATCACATGCAAGGATGGGGATATAATTAGGAATATTGACTCAAAATGAGCACTCTAGCGCAAATACCAATAATATGGAAATAGGTCTTGATCAATGACACATGTAAAACCCAGTGGAATTGTGCGTCGGCTATGGGAGGGGGTGGGAGGAGAGGAGGGATAGATCATGAATCCTATAACCATGGGAAAATGTTCTAAATTAATTAAATAAAAATTTAAAATTAAAAAAACAGAAAGCCTTCATATGGAAGATAACAACTGAACTTAAGTTTTGAAGGAAACCAAGGATTCTAAAACCCCTTCTGGATTATCGTCATGCCGTGTCCCAATGGAACTATGAGCTAGGCCATGCAGGGCTAACCAAGACAGACAGGGCATAGTGAAGAGTTCTGATAGAAGGCAGTCCACTGGAGAAGGAAATGGCAAACCACTTTAGTGTCTTTGCCAAGAAAACCCCTTGGATAGTATTAAAATGCATGACATTGGAAGATGAGCCCCTCAGCTTAAGGGTCTGGTGTGTGATGGTCCATGGGATCCCAAAGAGTTGGATACAACTGAACAAAGCAACAGTTATTCTAAAAGGCAAAGATGAGGAGGGAGGGCATTCTGCATGGAGCTCAGTGTGTTCAGAGACACAGAGATGGCAGAAGGAGGGTCAGGTATGAAGAACCCCACAAAGGCCTGTTTGGCCTGGAATACAAGGAGAACAATGTATAAAACGACTAAAAGTAGATTGGACACAGGTCCTGGATGTAAATGCCAAGAAGAGGCATTTTCATTTGATCACGTAGGTAATGGGGAGCCACTGGAGTTAATCAGGTGAAATGGTTGGACCTGCTCTTTAGCAAAATGACTTTAGCAGGAAGTGGATGGTGAAATTCAGTAGGAGTCTGTTATAATAGTGCAGATGAGAGATGTTGAAGGCCTGAGCTAGGGTGGCAGCTGTATAAATAGATAATATGAAGGCACAAACAGCAAGATTTGGTGAGGAATTCAATATTTGGGATGAGAGTAGAGTTGAGCATAACACTGAGGCTGAGAGGCTAACTGGGAGAATGGTGGTGCCCTCCACTGAAATAAAGAAGCTGAGAAAAGGGGCCAAAGTTTGCCTTTGGGGCACACTGAATTATCCATTTCAAAAAGTCCAAAAGATAGCTAGTGATACTTAATAGAGCAGCTAGGTGGTATAGTATAAAAGCAACCAGGTCTGGAGTTGAGAAGACCTGAATTCAGATCTGGTCTCAGACACTAACTGTATGACCTTGAGCAAGTCACTTCACCTCTGTGCATCAATGACCTCATCTCTTGAATGGGGCTAATCATAACATATCTGTCCCAGGGTTCTTGTGAAGATCAAATGGGATAAGCATAAAGTGTTTAGTAGAGTGCTTGGCACATAATAGGAGCTGTATAAATGTTGGGTATTATTATAGTTCAGTAAAGAGATTCAAGCTGAATATTTAGTTCCAGGAGTCATCTGCATAGAAATGATCATTAAATGTGGGGAACTAATAAGGTCACAAGTGAGGGAAAGTGTAGGGAGAAAAGAGATTCGGGCCCAGGATGGAGTCTTAAGGTGCACCCATAGTTAGAGGGGGGGCATGAAATAGATAATGAATCAAAAAAGGCAACTTAAAAAAAGGAGTAGTCAGAGATGTGAGAGGAGAAGCAAGAGATGATAGTGTCTCATAAACCCAGAGAGGAGTATCCAGAAGGAGAAAGTGGAAAAGTCACTTCCCCTCTCTAAGACTCAGTTTATCAGTCTGTGAGATGTGGTGATGAGACTCAATAAAATTAACTTCTTAGTACTCTAGGCAACTTCCTCTGACTAGAAGTTGCAAAGAAGGGTCTTACTTACACTTCTAGAAGGAGTTTCATCTTCTAGAATTTCCCTATACCGATGAAATCATAGGCCCAGTTCTTATCCCCAATTTGATTTCTCAGAACCCAGAAAAATTGGAAGCCACAAATAAAGGAGACTGGGGGATTTTTTGAAGCAGTTCAGACTAGCAGAAGTAAGTGTCGATGGTTGGGTATCAAGGAAGAAGACAGAAAAACTAAGGAGTAGGAGGAGAACTGCCTCGCCATACTCTCCCAAAATGAGCATTTATAATGATGACCCTGAGTAATCAAGAAAAGGTTAAACTATGTCTGGTGTACACTACTTAAGAAAGCCCAGAAGGATGTGACATATTTCAGAAAGATTTTTTTCTTTAAGTAGGCAAAAACATGGAACTTTAAAGGTAAATCTCATTTATGTGGGAAATTTTCTTCTGTAGAACAGCTCATTCTCCAACAAAGCTGGATAAATGAATGTCATCCTATTGCCACGATAGCATGTCGCTCTTCCTAATGAGGTTATTTCCATTCTCAGGCTGATGGTCCAAAGAGTTCTTCTTGTAAGAAAAATAGTGTCTAATACCTTTTGGGAGAGCTAGAGAGACAGTTCCATGTCCTGACCATTCTCCTAGCATCCAGAGTTATGGCAGGCCACGGGCGGGCTGGGGGCTGTCCATGACGGCGAGTTTGAGCCGGGTGGCATTAACCTCTCTGGTGGGGAGAGAGAGAGAGGACTTGGCAATTATTGAGAAATGTGAACATCAGCAACTCTTGCCTTTTATAAGGGAGTCATGGAAGGGTTCTCAGAAGATGCTTAGTAGCCAGTCAGCAGAGGGGTACAAAGGAAACAACTGGGCTGCTGAGCTGACTAGACCCAAACCTCCAATCCGTGGGCTTTCTTTTTCCTTCTGGCAAAGCATTCTATTTATGTCATCCACGGGGCATGCTCCCTGTTACACCTGCGCAGTCCCCTTGGCTAATTGAGACAAACCGACGTTCCCTCCCTCAATCTTTGCAAAGAAATAAAAGCCTACTTGATTGCAAGGCCATGGGTAATTAGGAACATGTTCTCCTTTGAGTGTGGGATTTCTTCACAGAAAATCAGAAAATATGTTAGCAGCCACGACTTAAGTTTGTCAGAGCTGTCGAAACTTTTGTGTTTGTGGGAGGATCTGTATGAACTGACGTTAGAAGAAGTAAACAGAACCCAGAGAACAAGGTACATAATGATCACAGACATGTAAATAAAAGCAACCAAAAAATAATGTTAGCAATTAGATTAGATGTAATGGCCAATGCAGGGTACAGAAGAGAGATAGAATGATAGAGATTGAGAGAGCATTTACTATGTGCCAGATACAAGTACAAGCTAGCAAGATAGTCCCTGCCTTCATGAAACTTACATTCTAATGATAGGGCTTGGGGAGACAGGGGAAGATGCTCGCTCTGGAAATAGCCAAGAAGTGGTGTGGAGGCTTGACTCTAGGCAAAATAAGGTGGAAGAAAGCTCCCTCTCCAAGCCCAGAATCCCAGGAATGGAATCCATCCAAGGTTTTGATGATGAAATATACTTCCCATGTCTTGGAAAGGCACCGGGCACTACCAGCGCCGAAGGTTGCCTGCATTTTTCAGATGCCGATGCTGTGTTGGTTGGTTTTTAGTCATTGCTTTTTTTTTGGTTTGGGTTTTGGTTTTTGTATGGTTTTATGGTGAGGTAAGCGAGTTGTGCTGGAAAGTGATAATAATGTTTGAAGAAAATCAGGAAGAAATGTAGCAAAATATGCAATTGTTTCAACTCAAAGTTCAACGTTTCTCTGATGATTCTATTGCCAGGTCAATATAGTTTCTCTGCAGGGTGTGTGTGTGTGTGTGTGTGTGTGTGTGTGTGTGTGTGTGTGTGTGTTGTGCGTGTGTGCGCACGCCAGTTGTGACTTTGGGAGACAGATGATGAAGCAATGCTCCCTGCCTCTGGGCAGAGAGGTGGTGCTCTATGGATTTGGTTGCTTTTATTTACATGTCTGTAATCATTATGTACCTCATTCTCTGGGTTCTGTGTGTGCGTGTGTGTTCAGTCCAGTCTCCAGTTTAGGAAACTCCCTCCCTTTTCAAAACTCATTTTGGGTTCCCCAGGCTATACGAGGCTTGTTAGTTCTCTCAGCTTCTGGAACTTACTTTGTATCATTTTGCATTTTACTCATGTAGGCACATAGTAGGCACACTTATCACATTTTTATTGAATGAATGAATGAATGAATGACCAATAGGACATAAGGTCCTCAATGACCTTAAAAATCATTTTATTTTTATCTCCATATGTCCGATGCCTAGCACATGATAGGTGCTTTAAAGATGGAGCCATCCAGCCTTGGTCTGTCTTCTGAGCTGCAGTTTCACATCTCCAAGTGCCTCTCAGGAATTTGGAATTGGATACCCTTTTGGCATCCCAGACTAACATCTTCAGAGCATAACTCAGTGTTATGTTGCAGTCTGGTTCCAAACTGCCCTGTTTCTGCGGAGGGTACCACCCTTCCACCCAGACACCCGGGCTCACCATCTGGAGAGTTTATTTACTCCCACCCGGCTGCAGTTGCCTGATCTTTTCATTTCTACCTTCACAACAACTGTCCCCTTCTCTGCCCCAACAGTCACCACCGTCCCCCTAATTTTCTTCTGCCTCTTATTTGAACAGCCTTCCAGCTGAACTCTCTGCTTCAAGTCTCTTCCCAATTCAGCACATTATTCTAGTACATCCTCCACACAGCAACCTGAATGGTCTCCCTGAAGTATGTCCTCTTTGGGATAACACGCACCAGCACCTCACAGGATGAGAGGCTCTATAATCTGTCCCGCAGGAGGAAAGCCCTTCACCATTAGGCTCACAGGTCCATCAAACGTACTCGAAGGGCCTTTGTGCATTCACCCCAGTAGACTCCGTACCGAGAGAAAACTGGGTGAATGTCAAGCCCGTGTGTGCCTCCTTATTGTCAGTGCAGCACTGAGACTAAGTGATACATTGGCTCAGGGGTTTGGAGCCCCTTTAGAGCCACGCACCAGGAAATGGAAAAGGTTTTGGCCTTTATTTCAGAAACTGTTTCCTAGAATATTTTGCAGAAGAAAATGTTGAGCTGTCAGCCAATAGCTCTGACCTTTCTCAGCTCTGCCAGGATGAGTAGTCCCTGTGTAGCACCTGAAACAGAAGCTGGACTTTGTTTTAAAGATATCTCAGAAGAAAAAGAAAACTCTGGCCCTAGTCTTTTCGCCTCTTGCTTTCCCATGATCCATTGCAGGCTTTTATTACTTGATTCAACAAGTATCGAATGCCATTATGAACCAGGCATGGCGGATACAGGGACAAAAGTATAATAGTCTAAAGGAACTTCCATTCTAGTGGGAGAAAACCACTTTAGACCTGAAGACACAAATACAAAATCTACACAGAATAAATATGAAGTCATTTGGGAGAGGACACTAGTCACGAGAGGGACTGAAAATGACCTTGGGAAGGAGGTGGCACTCGGGCTAAGATGGGAAGAAAGCTAGTAGGGATTTTATGACACTAGGGTGAAGAGGAAGAGCATTTCAGGCAGAGGAGGGGAGGTGTTTCCAAATACAGCAAAGCAGGAGCTGGACCTCCATGCACAGGTCAGAGCAGAGCAATTAGAATAGAATGTAGAGTTCCTGGAGAAATCACTTCAGAAGGGGGAGCTCAGTGGATGGAGAGTCAGGCCTAGAGATGGGAGGTCCTGGGTTCAAATCCGGCCTCAGACACTTCCCAGCTGTGTGACCCTGGGCAAGTCACTTGACCCCCATTGCCCACCCTTACCACTCTTCCACCTAGGAGCCAATACACTGAAGTAAAGGGTTTAAAAAAAAAGAAATCACTTTGGAAAGAGAGATGGAGTTAAAAGACTTATAGGAGCTCATATCACTGTGGCGCCAGTTGTGACTTCTGGAGACAGATGATGAAGCATGCTCCCTGCCTCTGGGCAGAGAGGTGGTGCTCTATGGATTCAGAACGAGGCACATGTTGGCAGATGTGGCCACTGAAGCACTCAGAAATACCAACTGATTGGAGAGGGGAAATGTCAAGTCCAAAAAGGAGGTTAGTGTAATACTCCAGGTAAGAGGGATAAGGATCTGCCTGACCTAGGGCCTGGCTGTCATGCCCCACTCCCTCTCATTAAACCTTCCCAAGACTCCCATCCCCTTATCAGCTAACTCCTAAGAGAAAATGGGTGATGAAGTAGTAATGATGAATAGTTGCATAGCAGCTGATATAGTTTCCCAGAGGAAGGCATGGGGGGGCGGGGGAGGTTAATAGGAATTCCTGGAGATAGATTTGCCTTAAGCCAAAGGAATGGCTCTCTACTGACAAAATTTCACACACTGGAAGATATCTTTAGGCAGAGAGCCTTCCCTGAATTCCTCCAACCAACTCCAGCAAACATTTAGAAAGTGCTTATTCTGTGCCGGCCACTATACAAGACCTGGAGACACAAAGATAAAACCCAAACGGTCTCAGTCCTCGTGTTTTTGTTCTATTTGAGGCATACAACATATGTGTCCATGTTTGTAGGTCACTTCCTGGACACTGAGTCAATTTTTGTTATCTTAAATGAAATCTCTCTTCTTATCTTTTCTTCCTGGATTTTGTTAAAAATAGAAACAGAAAAACTGAGATGGAGAAGCAGGTGGCTTGGGGATGGATTTTGTACAGTGCTTTTTTACTGAAGCTATTAATTTTGTTTATTGTTTTTCTTGGTTCCATAGGCAAACCATAATAGCAAGAAATATTTTGCTTCCATTTTCCCCATCCACATTCCCTCAATCCATTGAATTTACTTCTTAGTAAAGTTACCATTTCTAACACTGTCACGTATTTCTGGAGGCATTGGATAACCTTGCCTTATCCAAGATCTTTGGGGAAAAGCTTCCTATCTTGGTCCATTACAAATGATTCTGGTTCTTGGTTTTAGGCTGCTACTTTTTATCATATTATAGAAAGGTCCTGTGATTCTCCTGCCTTTAAAAACATTCCAATGTAAACAAAGGACACATTTTGTCCCTATTGAGATGATTACTTGGTTTTCATTTTATTACTAATAGACTAATCACACAAGGCATCTTCGGAATCTTCCTAATGTTAAATGACTTTTTTATTCCCGTATAAATACAAGGTGGTCATACGGAACCATTTGAGAGTGTATTATTGTGTGTATTTTCTATACTCTCCTAGCAAGTATTTATTACTGATATCAATCAATGATTCTTCTCTATATACATTCTCCCTGTTTGGGGTATCAGGACACTATACTTGTGTGTTTCTGGGATATTAGTAGGACATTAAGGAAAATTACAAATCCTCTGACCCTCCATAGTTCACAAAGTCCTCTTCTAGTCAGGAGGTTGTGGAGGAGTCTAAGGTTTATAACACACACACACACACACACACACACACACTCTGTCCCTGTCTCTGTCTCTCTCTGTCTCTCTCTCTCTCTCTCTCTCTGTGTCTCTCTCTCTCTGTCTCTCTCTGTCTCTGTCTCTCTCTGTCTCTCTCTCTGTCTCTGTCTCTCTCTGTCTCTCTCTCTCTCTGTGTGTCTCTCTCTCTCTCTCTGTCTCTCTCTGTCTCTGTCTCTGTCTCTCTCTCTGTCTCTCTCTGTCTCTGTCTCTCTCTCTCTCTCTCTCTCTCTCTCTCTCCTCTAAATTCTAAATTCTATCCTGCCTCAAATTTGAACCAGCATGCAAGTTGCATACAAATCCCATAGGGCGGTGATGGGCAAACTTTTTAAAGAGGGGCCAAAAGAAAGGAAATGCTCATTTGTCAGTCTGTTTCTAAGGCAACTTTTTCAAAGTTTCATTGTACTGTATCCTACTAATTGTATTCATCAGATCAGGAATAATGTCACGGATGGATAGAACATTTCAGGGGGCTGCCTCTGGCCCGTGGGCCGTAGTTTGCCCATCACTGCCATAGGGCATAACTTAGTCTTCTCAACCAGACCATATATACAGAATTTCTTACACTCTACCTGGTCTTTACTCCTTCCAAATCTATCAAGGATTTGTTTACTTCTACTCTAGTGCTGTGGGTTGATTGATTGATTCACTAGAATTATTCTCACTTAGTTAAGGAAATTAATGTGGAGTAATTGATTGACTGAATCAACTCCTACTCTTACATCTCATTTTTAAAAATTGTTTATAGATTTATTCTTTGATTTCCTCATTACATGACACAACATTATTTAGTCTTCATTTAAGTATGTCGGTTGTTAATATCAATTAGTCAACTAGCATTTATATTAAGCATCAGCTATATGCCAGCCAAAATTCTAAGCAATGAGAATAAAAAGAAAGTCCAAAAAACCTTTTATCTTAAAATATGTATACGTTGCTTTACAGACATTGTTACTTTTGATTCTTACAACAGTGCTTTGAAGTAGATGCTATTATTATCCCCATTTTACAGAGAACTTAAATAATTCACACACATAGTAAATGCCTAAATCAATATTTTAACTCAGTATTTCCTGACTCCATATCTAATATTCTATCTTTATGATCGGTAAAGAATAAGCTTAATAGTTCTATTTTTCTTTCGAGTCCTTTGTGCCCTCTTACATGATCAATTTTTGCAATGGTATGATGCATTTCTGAAAAAAAATGGACTTTTACCTTAACATTCTCATTCAATAATCAAGGGAGGTATTCTATATCCCATTTCCTAACACTCTCTTCATTCTTAATTTCTTATTCAACTTTATCATCTTTATGTTAGATTTGTTCACATCTGACAGAAGCTCATTGAAGTCACCTAAAACTATTATCTTCCTGTATACATCATTTTGTACTTCAGTTAGCTTTCCTTTTAAATATTTAGATTCTATGCTATTCATTAAATATGTATTTACTGCATCATTTCATTATCTTTGATGCTTAACTGTTTATCTTGCTGTATCTGTTTTTACCATTACCTTGCCTTTGACTATAATTAATATTCCTTTTTTTTATTCAGCTAAAGAATAAAAAAGTCTAGTCTACCATGTGTTTAATCACATAAGTTTTTGTATCTGGAACATGTTTCTCATACACAATAAATTATTGGGTTTTTCTTTCTAATCCTCTCTGCCAATCTATTTCATTTTAGGTGCAAATTCATTCATTCATATTCACTGATATGATGGTTAGGTTTGTTTTTGCCCATCATCATTTCATTCTATTTCGTAAAGCACCACTAATTAGCTATACTTTTATTTTTTCTCAAACAATCAGATTTTGGACTTTTCCCTTTACTTCTCCTCTCCCTTTCCAAACTCAAATTTCTGGGGTTATCCTTACCCCGTTCTTCCTAACTTTGTTTTGCTTAAGAAAATTCCCTCCTAAACTGCACGAACTTGTTAAAATAGTTTTGCCTCAGGTACTACCATGTTCCTAGGGTAGTCCTCTCCCCTTTTATCTCTTACTATAATCATGTTCACCCTTTCCTGCCTGGTTCAGATACAAGTTTGATTCAGGAGATTTTTTTTTGTACCTCCTTCTCCCTCTTCACTTCAGCTGCTTTGACCCATTTTTTCCCTCCTCTCTTATTTTTGGGGACTTATTTTTGAAGACCAAAACCAGAAGTTTTGTCTCTTGGTTTACTCAGTGACCTTTAGAAATTATAATGCTCTCAAGGGACGATAGTATTTTCATAATTAAGCCACAGATTCACTTAGCCCTTTTCACCCCTTCAAATGATTAGCCTAATGTTTCTTTGATCCGTTGCTTTCATATTTCAAAGGCTTTGCCCTACTCTGATTTTCTCAAAATGAATGCTCTGAAGTTATAGATTCTGTTAAAAGTCCATTTTCTCTCTGTAGGATTATCTTTAACTTTGCACAATGTTATCCTTGAGTGCATATCATTTTCCTTTGCTTTGGACCATATCATATTTCAATCCTTCCTTTTCTTTCTTGTCGAAGGTCCTAAACAAATGTGACTAAATTTCTCTGGTACATGATCTGTCTCTTTCTGACAACTTGCAATATTTTCTGCTTGACCCAGAAGTCCTGGAGTTGTCAACTGCCTTTCTGGGTGAGTTAAATATGACATTTCCCCTATTTGTGATTAAATTCTTTTTATTGGTATTAAAAGCAGATCTTCATAGCTTCTTTTTTGTGTTGATGATTATTATATGTACATGTTTTATCCCCAACTCTCATTTGATGAGCTCTATTGAAGTTAGAAATTATTACATACGTTATTCCTACATTTACTCATTTATCTATCTATATAAAATTTCAGCTCTTAACTAGTTACAGGCTTCAACTGTGACAGTTCTGTTAATCACTTGTCAATCATTAGGTGTAAATTTCTCCCTCTTCTGCTTGTAAGGATCTCTTTAGTTATGGATTGTTGAAAATACTTCCTTCCCAGTAGTATTTCTCTTGAAGTGAATTCATTTCTTTTCAGGCAGTGTGAATAATTTTGAAATATGACCCTATTTTAAAAGACTTTCGCAAATCATGTGCAACTTTAACATTTTTGCCTTGTTCTTGAAGAGGGTGCTACTTCACTTAGATACGTGAATACAGTATCTGGTTTTGTCTTTCTTTTTCTGTATCATTTGGAATACCATTTCGTCTAATGTTTGCAGTTCTTACTTTGTCTTGTAAATCTGCTACTTCAATGTATATTAGTTATTTTACTTCTATTTCTTTCTAGGCATGTCTCCATTTTTCTATCGATATCGGTTGATATTTACTAATGCTATATATTTTGGTTTTTTCTAAATTCTTTGCATTATTTTAGTTCTTGAAATATCATTTGTCCTTTCCCCTAATTCTTCCTTCATCTCTTCTGGAATGTTTCCTTTTTGGTATAATGATTTTAAATTTTGAAAAAAAAAGTTATTACTATATTTTGTTTTTATATTACCTTCATTTCTTAATGTAAAATAATCTCCCAGAGAGCTCTCCCTTATAATGAAGAATAAAAAAAAGACAAGAGTTCTGCCAAACCAATCAACCTATTGAGAAAAGTCTGACATTCTATGAAATGTTCTATGCCCATAGACCTCTCTACCTTTCTGAAGGACACAAGCAGCGGGGAGGAAAGAGAGAAATGCCTTCTCATATTCTTTCTTTGAAGTAAAATTTGGTCATTATAACTTCAGGGCATTCAATCACAATTGTTTTCTCATTATTCTTTCCACTTAGACTATTATAGCTATCATATGTACTGTTTTCCTGGTTCGACCTACTTTGCTTTTCATCAGTTTGCATAAATCTTTCCATGCCTCTCTTTATGGTCATCATTTTTTATGGCATAGTAACACCCATTTTCTTCATGTACTACAACTTTTTAAACTGTTCTCTGAGTTACTGGAGCCTATTTTGTTCCTAGTTTTTTGCCTACAAAAAAGTGTTGCTATAAGTATTTTTATGTATATGAGGCCTTTCTTTTCATCACTGACATCCTTGAGGTACATGCCTACCACTGGAATCTCCTGGCCTAAAGATAACAATATATTAACCATTTCCTTGGTATAATTCCAAACTACCTTCTGGAATAGCTGTAACAATTCACAGCTGTACCACTAGTTCATTAGTATGTTTGTCTTTCTGTAACCCCTCTCACATTTACTGTTCTCATTCTTTTGTTTGTTAGATGTGTTTTTATTTCCGCAATATCATATTGTAATGTTTTCCTCTCTTGATTCCCACACTCCATCATTTATAAAGGAGAATAGTGAATGAAGAAGCAAAATCAGTACTACTTATTAATAACTGAAGTAGCCCATGACCATTCCTTTTTTATCTTTCCTTCATCCAACCTAGACTGAAGTTGCAAGATCTTCCTTTTCTCTTTTTCTCCTTTTAATTCCCCTCCTTTACAAACTATCTGGAATTCGTTTTGCTTATGACCGCGCTCTCCCCAGTTCTGTCTTCTCTCTCTTAAATCCAAGACTTCTCTCTCCTTATCTCTACCTAGTCTGTGTTGATTTTTAATATATTTCTACACTAAACTCTCTGTCTCCTTGGAAGTGTGTATATATTTAACCTCCCTTCTCTCAATTCAGATAAGAGTGAGATTCATGAAACCTTCTACCCTGACCTCCAGGATGAGAATATTTATGAGAAATATTAAGTTCTTTCTTCTTTCTCATTTCTTCCCTGGTATATTCCAATCAAAACAGTACAAAACTCCAGCAGATGAAGAATTTGTCTTTCTTTGACTCTTGAGCATAGTGACATTTTGAAGGAACTATAGTGTCTTTTTTCCTCCATTAGGATGTGACTACTCATTTATCATTTTGTTCCTTTAAACTACAAAAATATAATTACCTTTCTAGGTTTCTCCTATGTCAGTTGTTGGCATTTCAGAGTCTACCTACCTTTTCTCAGCAGGAGTAAGTAGAGATCCTTTAGGGCAGGCTACTAAAATTGTACTCAGTTTTGCTATATAAAGTAATTTCAGTCAAAAGCCATTTAATTTTGCCTTTTGTTTTATCACATTCCATGACCGATCTTCCCTTAAAATAGTTGTTGCTAATTCTTATATGATCTTCATTGTGGTTGCTTGGTATCTTTACTACCAGCTACTTGCTCTATTTTCCCTTTAACCTGAAAGTCCTGGATTTGGGCGATGTATTTCTGAGTATGTTCATGTTGAGGTTTCTCTGAAGAGGCAATAGGTGAGTGGTTTCAACTTCCATGTTGCCCTCTCACCCTAATAGTATTGGATAGGTTTTTTAATTTCTTAAAATATGGTATCTAGATTATTGTTGGCTCAAATTTTTGAGGGAATCCAATGATTCTTAAATTCTCTTTATTTGTTGTTTTCTCCAGGTCAGAAAAGTTGTTTTTGACTGAGAATATTTCATTTGTTCTTCCAATTTTTAAGTCCACTAATTTTACTCTAATATTTCTTGCTACTTTATTGAATCATTCAGTTCTTTTTGTTCCATTCACTTTTCAGAGTGTCAACTATTTGGTTAAGATTCCTTACTTTTTGCTGCAAGCTATTCTCTTTCCACATTTTGTAATTTCATTTCTTATTTCTTGTTTCAGTTCTTCCCTAATTTCTTACATCCAATCTTGAAATCCTCATGACAAATCTATTGGTTTTTTCTGAGGTTCAGTAACTGTTTATTATTTTAGAATTATTCCCTTCTGAGATTTTATCTTGACATTATTTTAACCGATTATATTTCTTCACTGCAGTAGGAGTTTTTCCAATTTTCTCATATATCTTGTTTCAGTTCTCGGTAGAAGACATTGTGCCTAAGTCAATATCTTCCCCTTTTGCCATTTTTGATGGTATAGCTAGGCCCAAGGAGTGCCACCTTCTGCAGCCATAAAGTAGGATAATGGTGTGCCAAGGCTATGTCTAGTATTTGCTGTTTTGTTGTTCTTAATATAAAGTCACCTTGCCTGTTCTCTTATATCCTCACTTGTCAGAGGCTCTTTGTTTCAATCCTGAGCCTCTGAAATGATCTGGCAATGAAACACTACTTCTAGTCCATGGTTCTAAGATACCCCTAGACCCCTAGTGGCCCTGGCATTGCCCATTTCTTCATGCAGTGTCACTTATCAAGATGTTCAAGGCTTTGGGTCTTGGTCCCTATTGGGCTTGGCCCCACTATAGAGCACATTGATTTCTGGTTGGTCTTCTCAAGTGGTTCCAGACCCCCATCCAACTATCCTTGCCTGGTTTCCTTGCATTGACTGTGCACTCACAAGATGAGACAGTGCAAGGAAGTCAGGACTTCAGAGTGGCCCTTGATTTATTTTATATAT
>NC_058136.1:57246627-57278421 GCF_016433145.1 Gracilinanus agilis | reverse complement strand
TATTTGTTGTTTTAGAAAAGTTAACATGGTTACATGATTCATGCTCTTACTTTACCCTTCACCCCCCTGCCCCCGACCTCTCCTCCCCACCTATAGCCGGTGCGAATTTCCACTGGTTTTAACATGTGTCATCTATCAAAACCTATTTCCATATTATTGATAGTTGCATTGGTGTGGTAGTTTCTAGTCTACATCAACAATCATGTCTGCCTCAACCCATGTGTTCAAGCAGTTGTTTTTCTTCTGTGTTTCCACTCCTGCAGTTCTTCCTCTGAATGTGGGTAGCATCTTTTCTATAAATCCCTCAGAATTGTCCTGGGTCATTGCATTGCTGCTAGTACAGAAGTCCATTGCATTCGATTTTACCACAGTGCATCAGTCTCTGTGTACAATGTTCTTCTGGCTCTGCTCCTTTCGCTCTGCATCAATTCCTAGAGGTCTTTCCAGTTCACCTGGAACTCCTCCAGTTTATTATTCCTTTGAGCACAATAGTATTCCATCACCAGCATATACCGCAATTTGTTCAGCCATTCCCCAATTGAAGGGCATACCCTCATTTCCCAGTTTTTTGCCACCACAAAAAGCGCAGCTATAAATATTTTTGTACAAGTCTGTTTATCTATGATCTCTTTGGGGTACAAACCCAACAATGGTATGGCTGGATCAAAGGGCAGGCAATCTTTTACAGCTCTTTGAGCATATTTCCAAATTTCCATCCAGAATGGTTGGATCAGTTCACAGCTCCACCAGCAATGCATTAATGTCCCAATTTGGCCACATCCCCTCCAGCATTCATTACTCTCCCCTTCTTTCATTTTAGCCAATCTTCTAGGTGTGAGGTGATACCTCAGAGATGTTTTGATTTGCATTTCTCTAATTATTAGAGATTTAGAACACTTTCTCTTGTGCTTATTGATAGTTTTGATTTCTTTATCTGAAAATTTCCTATTCATGTCTCTTGCCCATTTATCAATTGGGGAATGGCTTGATTTTTTAAACAATTGGTTTAACTACTTGTATATTTGAGTAATTAGACCCCTGTCAGAGTTTTTTGTTATAAAGAATTTTTCCCAATTTGTTGTTTCCCTTCTGATTTTGGCTACATTGTTTTTGTTTGTACAAAAGCTTTTTAGTTTGATATAATCAAAATCATTTATTTTATGTTTTGTAATTTTCTCTAACTCTTGCTTGGTTTTAAAATCTTTCCTTTCCCAGAGATCTGACAAGTAAATTATTCTATGTTCACTTAACTTATTTATAGTTTCCCTCTTTATATTCAAGTCATTCACCCATTCTGAATTTACCTTGGTGTAGGGTGTGAGATGTTGATTTAAACCTAATCTCTCCCATATTGTTTTCCAAATTTCCCAGCAGTTTTTGTCAAATAGTGGATTTTTGTCCCAAAAGTTCGGCTCTTTCATTTTATCATACACTGTCTTGCTGATGTCACTTACCCCAAGTCTGTTCCACTGATCCTCCCTTCTTTCTCTTAGCCAGTACCATACCATTTTGATGACCACTGCTTTATAGTACAGTTTAATATCTGGTACTGCTAGGCCCCCTTCCTTCACATTTTTTTCATCATTTCCCTTGATATTCTTGATATTTTGTTATTCCAAATGAACTTTGTAAATATTCATCCACATCTCCTAGATTGCTATATTTATTGCTATATAATTGGGCAAAATAGTTTTTCCTAATTCAGTAAAAAAGTTTTTTGGTAGTTTGATAGGTATGGCGCTAAATAGGTAAATTAATTTAGGTAGAATGGTCATTTTTATTATGTTAGTTCGTCCTACACTTGGGCAATCAATATTTTTCCAATTGTTTAGATCTAGTTTTAATTGTTTGGAAAGTGTTTTGTAGTTGTTTTCGTATAATTCCTGTGTTTGTTTTGGTAAATAGATTCCTAAGTATTTTATATTGTCTAGGGTGATTTTAAATGGTGTTTCTCTTTCTACCTCTTGCTGCTGTGATGTGTTGGAAATATATAGAAATGCTAATGATCTATGTGCGTTTATTTTGTATCCTGCAACTTTGCTAAAGTTGTTGATTATTTCTACAAGCTTCTTACTTGATTCTCTAGGATTTTTTAAGTAGACCATCATATCATCTGCAAAGAGTGATAGCTTAGTCTCCTCATTGCCTGTTTTGATACCTTCAATTTCCTTTTCTTCTCTAAATGCTAGTGTTTCTAGTACAATGTTAAATAATAGAGGAGATAATGGGCATCCTTGTTTCACTCCTGATCTTAGTGGAAAGGCTTCTAATTTATCCCCATTTCATATGATGCTTGTTGATGGGTTTAGGTATATATTGTTTATTATTTTTAGGAAAGGTCCTTTTATTCCTATACTTTCCAGGGTTTTCAATAGGAATGGGTGCTGTATTTTGTCAAAGGCTTTTTTCAGCATCTATTGAAATAATCATATGATTTTTGTTTGTTAGATTGTTGATATGGTCAATTATGTGGATGGTTTTCCTAATTTTGAACCAACCTTGCATTCCTGGTATAAATCCCACCTGATCATGGGGGATGATCCTCTTGATCACTTGCTGGAGTCTATTTGCTAATATTCTATTTCAAATTTTTGCATCTATGTTCATTAGGGAGATTAGTCTGTAGTTTTCTTTCTCTGTTTTTGATCTACTTGGGTTTGGAATCAGTACCATATTTGTGTCATAAAAGGAATTTGGTAGGACTCCTTCTTTGCTCATTATATCAAATAATTTGTATAGTATTGGGATTAGTTGCTCTTTGAATGTCTGATAGAATTCACTTGTGAATCCATCAGGCCCTGGCAATTTTTTCTTAGGGAGTTCTTTGATGGCTTGTTCAATTTCTTTTTCTGATATGGGATTATATAGGTATTCTATTTCTTCTGCTGTTAATCTAGGCAATTTTTATTTTTGTAAATATTCATCCACATCTCCTAGATTGCTATATTTATTGCTATATAATTGGGCAAAATAGTTTTTAATGATTGCCTTGATTTCCCCTTCATTAGAGGTGAGGTCTCCCTTTTCATCTTTGATACTGTCAATTTGGTTTTCTTCTTTCCTTTTTTATTAGATTGACCAGTACTTTGTCTATTTTATCTGTTTTTTCAAAATACCAGCTTCTAGTCTTATTTATTAATTCAATAGTTCTTTTACTTTAGATTTTATTAATTTCTCCCTTGATTTTTAGTATTTCTAATTTAGTTTTCATCTGGGAATTTTTAATTTGCTTGCTTTCTAGTTTTTTAAGTTGCATGCCCAATTCATTAATCTCTGCCCTCCCTAATTTGTTAATATATGCACTCAAGGATATAAATTTCCCTGAGTACTGCCTTAGCTGCATTCCATAGAGTTTGGTAGGATGTCTCATCATTGTCATTCTCTTCAATGAAATTGTTGATTGTTTCTATGATTTCTTCTTTGACTAACTGGTTTTGGAGAATCATATTACTTAATTTCCAATTAGTTTTTTATTTGCCTGTCCAGGTGCCCTTAATAATTATTATTTTTATTGCATTATGATCTGAGAAGGCTACATTTATTATTTCTGCTCTTTTCCATTTGTTTGTAACCCTATTGCATGGTCAATCTTTGTGAATATACCATGTGCAGCTGAAAAGAAGGTGTATTACTTTTTGTCCCTATTTATTTTTCTCCACATATCTATTAAATCTAATTTTTCTAGGACTTCATTCACCTCTCTTATCTCTTTCTTATTTATTTTTGTTTTGATTTATCTAGATTTGAAAGAGGAATATTTAGATCTCCCACTAGTATGGTTTTGCTTTCTATTTCCTTCTTGAGCTCTGCCAGTTTCTCCTTTATGAATTTGGATGCTATGCCATTTGGTGCATACATATTGAGTACTGTTATTTCCTCATTGTCTATACTGCCTTTAATCAGGATGTAATGACCTTCCCTGTCTTTTTAATCATATCTATTTTTACTTTGGCTTTGTCAGAAATCATGATTGCCACTCCTGCATTCTTTTTCTCATTTGAAGCCCAAAAGATTTTGCTCAAGCCCTTTATCTTAAACCTGTGTATGTCCACCCACCTCATATGTGTTTCTTATAGACAACATATGGTAGAATTTTGGTTTCTAATCCACTCTGCTATTTGCTTCCATTTTATGGGCGAGTTCATCCCATTCACATTCAGAGTTATAATTATCAGTTGTGTATTCCCAAACATTATGGTATCCTCTCCTAGTTCTACTCCTTCTTCTTACACTATTTCCTTTTAAACCAGTGATTTGCTTTAAGCCAGTAACCCTTGTCCCTTCCCTTTCTACCCCTCCCTTATTATACCCCTCTTTTTATTTTTAAGGTCTATTGAATTCCCTCCCTCTTCTTCTCCCCTCCCTTTTTTGACCTCCCCACTCCCCTGCTCCCCTTGGTTTATCCATTCTGACTTTCTCAGTAGGGTTAGATAGAGTTTTATATCCCAATTTGGATATAGCTACTCTTCCCTCTCAGGGTGAATTCCACTGAGATTAAGGTTTAAATATTATCTCTTAATGCTCTCTTCCTCTCCTTCTTATAATAGTATTCATCCCCTCCCCTTCCCATACCCTTTTTGAGTGTAATAGAATATCCTATTTTTCTTATTCATTCAAATTTCTCTTGGTGTCCTCTACTATTCACTCCCCTCTTTCCCACTCCTCATATCATCTTAGATCATTTAGTACTCCAACCTCTCCCTATGAATAATTCTTCTAATTATTATAATAGTGAATACTACAATAGCGAATAGAGTTCACCACGGAGAATTACACATAACATTTCTCCACATAAGAATACAAATAATTAGATCTCATTGAAGCCCTTCCTTAAAGAGGCAAATTTAAAAATAAGAGTTTTCTTTCTTTCCCCTCTGTTTCTTATTTACCTTTTGATGTTTTTCTTGATTTTTGTGGTTGGATAGCGAACTTTCCATTTAGTTCTTGTCTTTTCTGAGCAAATACTTGTAAACCTTCTATCTTGTTGAATGCCCAAACTTTCCCCTGGAAGTATATAGTCAGTTTTGATGGGTAGGCGATCCTTGGTTGTAGACCCAGTTCTCTTGCCTTTCTAAATTATTCCAATATTCCAATATTCCAAGCTCTGCAGTCTTTTAGTGTGGAGGCTGCCAGATCCTGTGTGATCCTGATTGGTGTTCCTTGATATCTGAATTTTCTCTTTCTGGCTTCTTGTAAAATTTTTTCTCTTACTTGGAAGCTCTTGAATTTGGCTATTATATTCCTGGGAGTTGTCTTTTCAAGGTCTAGTGTAGAGGGTGATCTATGGATCCTTTCAATGTCTATATTGCCCTCTTGTAGAACTTCAGGGCAATTTTGCTGAATAATTTCTTTTAGCATGGAGTCCAAATTTCTATTAATTTCTGCTTTTTCAGGGAGACCAATGATTCTGAAATTGTCTCTTCTAGACCTGTTTTTTGATCTGTCAATTTATCATTGAGATATTTCATGTTTCCTTCTATTTTATCAGTCTTTTGACTTTGCTTTATTTGCTCTTGCTCTCTTGAGAGATCATTAGCTTCTAATTGCTCAATTCTAGCCTTTAGAGACTGGTTTTCCTTTTCAATCTGGTCATTTCTAGTCTTCAGTTTATTTGCCTCACTTTCCAATTGTGAAATTCTGCCTTTTAAACTGTTATTTTCTTGCCAGATTTTGGGTTCCAATTTGCTTACCATTTCGTTTGATTTTTGTGCATCTTTCTCCAATTGGGAGTTTCTGTCTTCTAACCTGTTCATTTCCTTTTGAGCTATTTCCCACTTCTCTTGCCAAATCTCTTCCATCTTTCTCATCATCTCAGATTTGAACTCTTCAAGAGCTTGTGACCAGTTTTCATTATTTTGGGAAGGTTTGGATATGATTATTTGTTTGTTCTCCTCTGCTGTTTGCTCTGTTGTCTGGATTTTTTCTGTGTAGAAGTTGTCGAGTGTTACAGATTTCTTGTGAGCCACGTGCCCTCTCAGCTTTATCTTCACAACCAGGGTCTGTCTGTGCTCTTTAGGCTCCTGAGGTCTCAGGTCTAGTTTTTCTCAGGGTCAAACCTCCTGGTGGTCCCCTTGCTTGTTCCTGTGTCCAAAGCTCCTTTGACAGTCTCAGGGCACTGCTTCCACAGTCATGCACCCCTCTGCACTGGGTCCCCACCTAAGGTCCAAGTCTGAGCCTGCGCTCAGGATCCACGTCCGTGTTTGAGTCCGCACCTGCGCTCCGGATCCGCGTCCGTGCCTGAGTTCAGGGTCTGTGTTCAAAGTCGACACATTCTTTAGCCTCTTGGGGTCTTAAGTCTTACTGCTCTCAGGAGCAGGCCCTGGTGACCCCAAGTAGCTGCCAACGACTTAATGGGTGTCCCAAGCTCGCTCTAGCTCTTGTGAGCTGGCTTTGGCACTGTAGGTGGTATGTGGGGGAGAGGGGGTTGCTCAGCTCGCGTTTTAGTGTGAGCTATTTCATCCCCTTATAGCATGGAAATGCCCTGATCCCAAGTACCTTCAATGCTGCGCCCTTTCGTAGGGTCCCTTTGTTCATCTGGATTTGTTTTTATGTCTTCTTGAGGAGTCCTGCATGTGTGGGTTAGGAGAGGTTAAGCAAACTGCTTCTACTCTGCTGCCATCTTAACCTGGAAGTCCCGTGGCCCTTGATTTAGATCCTATTCCTAGTGCCATGCTTTATGGTAATAAAGAGGTCAGTAAAGCTTTTCTTTGATTCTCTTATTGCATATATCACTCTTCTTCATTATTCATATGTATTCCTCAGGGCAGTTAAGGTTTTTTTGTTTGTTTTATTAAACCTCTCACCTTCCATCTTAGAATCAATACTGTGTATTGATTCCAAGGCAGAAGAACATTAAGGGCTAGGCAATGGGAGTTAAGTGACTTTCCCAGGACCACACAGCTAGGAAGTGTCAGAGGCCAGATTTGGACCCAGGTCCTCCCATCTCCAGGCTTGGCTCTTAATCCACTAAGCCACCTAGCTACCCCCTGCTCAGTTAGGTTTTTATAAAATATTTTATGTAGGCATCCTAACTGGACATTATCCACATCCTATTTAATCTTTGCCAATCTGCTAAGTATGAAGTCAACCCTCAGAGTTATTTCAATTTGCATAGTTTGCAATACTTCTTTTTATGAGAACTAATTATTGACACATTTTTCCATTTATTTGTTCATTTTGGGCTTCATATATTTCTGCTAGTTCTCTATATCTTTTAGATATCACTACCTTATGAGATGGTTACTACAAAGATTTTTCCTATTTAACTGCTTTTCATATGCATTGCATTAATTTTGTTCATGTAAAAGCTTTTCTATTTCATGAATAATATCTTTTTAATTTTGTTCATGTAAAAGCTTTTCTGTTTCATGACTAATATCTTTTTAATTTTATTTTTTATTCCAAATTTTACTAATTTAAATAAAATAAGTATTTCCATATACAAAAAAGAAGATAGTTCATAAATGAAATTGCACATCTCATATGTTTAGCTTATTGTTCTTCATATCTACATAATTAATCCGATCCACGAGTATTCTGGTTCCACCTCACATTCCCTGCATATCAGAAGGTATTGTCCTGGAGACCAACATGTTCATACAAATTAAGTCTTTCATGTTTTCACCTTCCAGTTCACTCTTTGGAGGCAACATTTACATTTTTTTCTTCCAGTATTGATTTTATATATAACGTTCTCTTGTTTCTACTCATTTCACTGTTCATTATCCTGTGTAAGTTCTTTCCAAGATTTTTTTTAATTGGCCTGCTTATCGCTTCTTATGTCAGAGAAGTATTCCATTACAATCACTTACCATCCCCACTCCCCAATGGATGGACAACCTTTCAATTGCCAAATCTTTGCCACCACAAATATGTATCTTTGGGACATATGGGTCCTTTTCCTGTTTCTCTGATCTCTTTGGGAAACATATTCAGCAATGGTATTGCTCAGTCTGAGGGTATACACAGTTTTATAACACTCTGAGTATAGTTCTGACTTGCTCTTCAAAATGATTGAATCATTTCACAGCTCTGCTAACAATGTATTAGTGTTGCCATTTTTCCACATCCCCTCCAATATTTGTTATTTTGCCTTTTTGTCGTCTTAGCCAGTCTGACAGGTGTGAGATGTCATCTCAGAATTGTTTTGGTTTGCATTTCTCTATTCAGTAGTGCTTTAGAGCAGTGATGGGCAAACTTTTTAAAGAGGGGGCCAAAGGAAAGGAAATGCTCACCTGTTAGTTTGTTTCTAAGGCAACTCTTTCAAAGTTTCATTGTATTTTATCCTACTCATTATATTCATCAGATTAGGAATAGTGTCGGGGTGATAGAACATTTCAGGCCCCCCCCCATCTGGCCTGTGGGCTGTAGTTTGCCCATCACTGCTTTAGAGTATTTTTTCATAAAGCTATATATGGATTTGATTTCTTTATCTGAAAATTGTCTGTTCATATCTTTTGCCCATTTATCAATTGGGGAATGGCTCTTATTCTTATAAAGTTGACAAAGTTCTCTATTTATTTTAGATAATGAGACCTGTATCTGAAAGAGCGTCTATAAAATTCCCCCTCCCCAGTTTTCTGCTTTCTTTTTAATCTTGGCAATATTTGTTTTATTTGTACAAAACCCTTTCAATTTAATGTACTGAAATTTTACATCACAGTTAATAATATCCTTTGTAATTGCCACTATACTTTATTTTAGTAAGAATTCACCCATCATCCATACCTTTGAATTGTACTTCACTGGATTTTCTTCTATTTTTTAATGGTTTGACCATTATTAGTATGTGAATACATTTTGAGTTTCTTATGGTATGTGGTATAAGATGTTGGCCTAAACCTAGTTCCCTTTGGTCTAAATTTCAGTTTTCCCAGAAATTCTTGTCAAAAATGGAGTTCTTTTCTTGTAATTGATGTTTTATTGTGTGTTGCATATTGGTTTATCATATACTGAATTACTGAGTCCAACCATTTCTGATTCTTCTTTGCATAATCCCTTCCATTGATCTCCTTTTCTATTTTTTAAACAGTTCCAAATAGTGTTGATGGTGGCTGTTATAGAATATAATTTGAGGCTGGAAGTACTACTTTGTCTTCTTTTTTTAATAAGCTACAAGTCTTATTTCAATCCTGCTATATATAGGTATTATCTAATTGCTACTACTTCCATTCTAGCTATTGATGCTTCAGTATGTTGTTCTCAATTCAGTTCATTTCAGCAAGCTTTCATTGAGTGACTAGTATGTGCCAGACACTTATCTGGGCACTGGTATTTCTAAGGCAAACTGAAATGGTCTCTGCCCTCAGGAACTTATATAACACTGGAGGAAAAACAAGGATGCAAATAAGTAAAAATATAAGATAATTTTAGATAGGGAAGCAGAAACTACTGGGCCTTGCTGCAAGGAATACTATGAAGTAGTTTTAAGAAGAGAGCGTATTCTAGGCATGGGAGACCATCCAAAAAGGGGCAGAAACAGGAAACAGCATGTTGCTTATGACAAACAACAAGTAGGCCAGCTTGGCTAGAATGTAGACATGAGGGAGAATAACATGCAATCAGTTTGGAAAGATGAGTTGGCACCAGATTGTCAAGGGTATTTGTTTATTCTTTAGAGTGTTTTATGCTACAGAAATTCTTCATTAAGTTATAATTTTTATGTGATACTATTCACTTTCCTCTTCAGTAATGGAAGTAGTAGATGAGGCAGATCTCCCAAATGTGATGTAAATATGAGCAGGAACTAGTGCTACATGTGAATCTTGGATGCAGGAGTGGCACTTGGACATTGACCATTTCCTCTCTCCATCTTATCAGCTCTGAGTCCTTTCCCTGCTGCCTACCTGAAACTCTTGTATCCTTTAAAACAAACAAACAATCAAAAAAATTCACTTTCTCTTGTCGTACTCTCAAATTATTGTTCTATACCTTGCCTCCCTTTCAATGCCAAGTTCTTTAAGGGAATCCTCTTTAGCCCTCATTTGCCCTCTGACCCAGCTCCTGACTTGCCAGACTAGGACACCACACTGGGTACCTTCATCTCTACCCTCAACAATTTTTCATCTCTTTTTCGTGCTTAGAATGTAAGCTCCTTGAAGGCAGGGACTGTTTTTCTTTTTGTATCCCCAGTACATAGCATAGTACCTGACACACAGAGAGTGCTTAATAAATGTTTGTTTCCTTCCTTCCCACCCTTCCTTTCTCCCCTCCCAACTTCCCTCCCTCTCTCAGTTCCCTCTTCCTACCTTCCACAGCTGCATCTGGAGTCAGGATGATATGGGTTCAAATTATTTACTAGCTATGTGACCCTGGGCAAGTCACTTACCTTTCTCTGTTTCAGTTACCTCACCTCTAAAGTGGAGATAATAATAGTACCTACTTGGCAGTATTGTGGTGAATATCAAATGAGATAATATTTGGAAAGAGCTTAGCACTGTGCCTGACACATTACTTGTTTCCTTCCCACCTACTCCCCCTTTTTTTCTTTCTATCTTCCTTCTTAAGTGACTGTCTTCATTTCCGTATCACAGACTTACTTTTTAGCCCCCTGCAATCTGGTCACTATTACTCAACTGAAATTGCCCTCTCCGAGGTTGCCAACATTTCTTACTTTCTAAGTGCAATAGTTATTTTTCAATCTTTATCATTCAGTCTCTGTGCAGTCTTTGTCATTGTTGCTCAGCTCCTCCTCCTAGGCTTCTCTCCTCCCTTGACTTCTATGACACTCATGTTTGGGGGTTGTCCTCTTACCTGACTGACCATCCCTTCCCAGTGGCTATCATCTGTCTGTTGACACCATAATATTTGTGGTCTCTGGACTCTGGTGGTGCTCCCTCTTTTGTTTTCTCTAGAGATTCTCTCTCCCTCATAGGCTCCCATGAGTTCAAGGATTGCTTCCATGAAGTCGACTCCCAAATCTTTAGTGCTAGTCCTAATTTCTCTCCTGCACTCTAATCATACATCATCAACTAGTTCCTGGACAGCTCCTCCTGAATATTCCCTGTAAATCTCAAATGGAACGTGTACAAAATGGAACACGTTAGCTTCCCCCCCTCCAAAACCTATCTGCTGTCCAAACTCCCTTTGATCTGTTCAGTTCACTTCCGTCCTCTGAGTCACTCAGGTTCATCACCTCACTCATCCCACATCCAACCATTTGGCAAATCTAATCAATTGTACCACCACGATGTAGTTCATGTCTCTTCCCCTCTCTCTACTTCCTGCATTAGTTTCCCAATTCGCCTTCTTGCTCCGAGTCTCTTTTCCAGTTCCTCCTCTCCTCAGTTGTCAATCACGTTCCTAAATTGTAGGTCCGACCCTATGATCCCCACTACACAGAAATCTTCAGTGGCTTCACATGGAATCTCAAACAGTATTCAAATTCCCTCAGCCTGGCTTTTGTGTTCTCTAACTCTATGTGTCTTGTGTGTCTTCAAATCTTTATTCTGTCACTTACTAGTTGTGTGACCTTGAACAAGTCTCTTAACTTCATTGATCCTGAGTTTCTTCTGCTGTGAGATGGAGATAATATCTGCACTATCTCCCTCAGAGGGAATTTGCAATGAAAACTCTCTTCCTGAGATGAGCTAAGTTACTGGGCTCTCCTCTCTCTGGCACCTTGTGCTCATGGATTTACCCTGATCATTTCCCCATCCTTCTGCACTTCCCCTCACCCACACTGATTGTCACCTCCTTCTCTGAGTACAGTAATCAAATTGTTACTACTATGAATATACCTGGAAGGGGACTGATAATGAATGATAAAGGGGAATAAATAAATAAAATGCCCTATTGTTCCATTCACCATGTTTTTGATTTCTCAGACCATAACTCCCTTCTCTGGCCACTATTCCCCTCTGTATAAAACACCTCTCAAACTGGAATAAAAACTCCTTGGGATCAGGGTCTGTCTCCTTTTTTATCCACATCCTTAACCCTTAGCACAGTGCTTTCCCTACAGTGAATTCTTAATATACTACTTTTGATTCATTTGTTCAGCCTTAGAGGGCTTGAGAACGTATGGTCTTTGTAGCCCATACCCAACATCCCATACTTCATAAAATACAAAGTTCAGCCTTATATGCTTTCTTCACCTTCCAAAAGAACCATGAATCTCAAGCTCTCCATCAGCCAAAGGTCACGTCATATCAGGCATTAAATACCCTTGGCTACATATATTTTTATGATCAGCTTGGAAATACCAGTCATGGCCATTCTTCTCTTAGAAGTCCCGAGGTAAAATGTTTTCATTACCAAAAGTCCTATAAGAAGGAAAAGGTGAAGAATGAGTGCTTCATAAATCCCATTGGTCACAAATGGATTTTGTATTGGTTCCAAGACAATCTGTTTGAATGGGTTTTTCCCCACTCCCCTACGTTTCCAAGGTAATCCTGGTTTGGGAGGTAGAGGTAGATTATAATTTAGAAGCCAGTGCTCTTATCATCAGTTGGATGATCCAAAACTTTTTCAGTAACAAAACAAATAAAATGTGGGAACGTCTTTGAAGGTTGAGTTTCTAAGTGACATTTGCTGGGTCTGTTGTATTATTTTTGTCTCAGAGGCAGCAGAGGTCTCAGAGAAGCTTGATATAGAAAGAATGTTAGGAAGTCATCTAGTCCAGTCACCTGAACCAAACTGCGCCAGACCCACATTTAGCTAAGCTATGATTAAAAATTGCAGGGGAAGGAGAGGTCAGCAATTTCTCTCCCAGAGCTTACCAATTTCATGCCTGTCATCATATGCTGCCTTCTGAAATGTAGAAAGAAAAGCTTATCCTTTCTGTTTCAGTGAAAGTAGAATCAATCTACTTCCTCCAGTGGATGTCAGAGCTAACCCAAAGCATCATTGGAAGTCTAACCGTCCCTCCTTTTAGAAACCCATTGCCTGCTTTCCTCCCTCTGTCTGGCAAATTCTACCACCCTGGGACAGAGCCCCAGTATTTCCATTGTCTTCCCACTACCACACCCTCCAATTTAATTTGCTCATTGAAGACCTACTCTTTGCTGGTGACAGTGAGTGTCCAGAGGCGGCGCTAAGCTCAGTTTACATCTCACACCATCTCTTCCAGGAATAAGAATGCCATTTCCATTCAAATTCCTCTCAGATTCTTACTTGCATATTTCAAGGATTGTGGTATCATTATTTGGAATGTCCTGATGGTCATTGTAGATCAGTGATTTCCAAAGTGGGCGCCACCACCCCCTGGTGGGTGCTGCAGTGATCCAGGGAAGCAGTGATGGCCACACCTTTTTTTTTGTATTACATTCTATTCTGAGTTCACTAAATAGCTTCATAATTTCCAGGGAACACTAAGTAATATTTTTTCTGGAAAGGGGGCGGGAGGCCAAAAAAGTTTGGGGACTGCTGGTGTAGAATATAATCTCTCAACTTCTTAGTAATCAGTACCTCATGGGCTGGTGATATGAAAATGAACAAACCAAAGCTCTCTTTTTTTTGGCCAGCTGTCTAGTGCTAAAATTGCCCACCCTTAGTAAGGCTGTGACTCTTAGATGGTGGATGCCAGGTCTCCCAGTGGACCTCTACTCAACGTTTTTCCAGTGTAGCAGGATATGATAGAACTTGTACTCTACTGGAAGTGACTTTAAATACTTTGAGTCACTTTTAGGCAAAAAAAAATTAAGCTTCAGAAGAGGAAGAATTGAAGGAGCAATTGTAGCTGAGAATTCCAAGTATGCTAAGACTTTGAAGGCTTTGGGGTCAAAGAGATCATTGATCACTTTCTCTAATGTACTTATCAACGAGGCCGGTTTTCCTAGTTTAAATATCGAACCAAGTATCACCAGTCACATCAGTGAGCATTTTCATGTGAAAGAATAGATGAAATTTCTAGACAATAGAGTTAATATGCCAGCATAATTGACATTCGCATGCTCTTCTAATTGAATAGGATTTACTTGTAGAGAGGTAGGGAGCCACTGAACTCATCCCCAAGATCTTTACCTTGCCTCTTCTCTATTCTTCTGCATTTTCAGAGTTCCCCAAACTTGTTATTTATTGCAAATTGAAAGAAAGAAAAGAGAGATGTTTAATTGAGAAAAGAAATTTCCTCCCCACTCCAGGATTTCATTTTGTTGGTGGTAGGAGTAGATTTTCAATAATAATCACACACATACACATGCACCCAGAGTTCCAGGCTGGTGCCCTTTGCCAATTAGTGTAATGCGTTTATTGATTCATGTTTCTGAGTCCCCGAGTCCCTATCTGTTGAATACCAAGCATGAACAGGAAGAGCTTAGGAGGAGATGACAGCCTATGCTGAGCCTAGCACCAATAGCTGCAACTATCAAGACAAGAATTCTTAGCATAGGCTTAATTCAGCATTACCGAGAAAATTTCTCCTCTGTGCCAGGCACTGTGCTAAAGATACAGGCAACCATGAAATGGTCTCTACCCTCGAGGGGCTTACGGCCTGCTAAGGAGTACAGTAGGAAGCAGGCCCATTTATAGAGTAGGAGCTATGCTGGCATGCTTTTAGTTTTATTCCTAGCAACAGCTGGAACAGGAATGTTCCCTAAAGATGATCTATTCTAGTCCATTCTCTTCATTTTATAGAGAGAAAAAACCCTGAAAGCTCAAGGGGCTTGTGCAACGTCCCCAGTGCCCTCGGTTAGTAGCAGAGTCGTGACAAGAACCCAGGCCTCCTGGTACCCAGAAAAGCACCAGTTTTTCCTATTTCATACTCTAGCTTTGGTCAATGCTAAGGGGCTGGGGGTGGGAGTGTATTCATTTATTCTTTTCCTTTCAATTCAACATTCATTCAGTACCTCCAAAGTACAAAAGATCTCCATCTACTGAATCAAATAATTTTTGACAGTCAATAAACAATCATCATAGTTGTATTTCCTGTAACCTTATGTCAAATAGGTGATTGCGACAGTGTGGTGTGTGCCGTTTGCAAGTGTTCTGAGAAGAGTATTTGTAACAGTCTTACTGATTATTTCTCATGCCTTAAAGGCTCTTCTGAAAAGCTGACTCTCGTGCATATGTCAAAGTCATTCAGGATTCTTTAAAACATGAAATAATGGAAGCTTACTTTAAGGTTTAGGGAGTATTTCATATCCATTTGGTCCTCACGACAATGCTGTGAAGTAGATGCCATTTTACAAGTTAGGGAAACTAAGACTCATTTTCATACGAGGTGCGACAAATCCAATCCAGGCTATTCAATGCAGGCAAAAAAAATGGATGAAGAATGGCAGTTTTCCAGCCTCTGACTTGGAGTTGGAGGGAAAACCCCATGGAGTTCATCAGGAGAAATACTTTGGTCAGAAATCATAAGTGTCCTATGAACTGGGCCCAGATTTAGAGTAGGAGAGTGAGTTAGATGGTCTTTGTTGAAGTGGCCCCAAGATTCTCTCTGAAACAAAGGCCTGCGTTTTGTCAACAAAAACCTTCCTCTGGTGCTTTCTTTTGGCAAATCAGAGAGTACTCTGCTCTCTGAGGGAGTAACGGTAAGGGGCACCACAAAGTCAAGGAAGAGGCACACAGTGGGTACGAACAGGCAGTAACATTTCCAACTGGAAGCTGTGGAGAGGTTGTCCTAAGGTTATGATCTGAGAGATGTATGACCAGAAAAGACAGTTGGCTAGTCAAGTAGCAAGAGTAAGGATAACTCATGGCAAGCCCATGTATTCTATAGCCTTCACACAATGTCCAGAGATCTCAGTAAAGGTTCCCAGCACACTGGGTGATTCCTACCCCTCTTGGAAGGATTTATGGGAGGACATGGAAAAGAGTCACAGAGGACATTTTGAGTTATGATCTACCCCAGGAGATGGAGTTTCCATATCAGTGAAATCACAGAAGAGTGAATGAATGAAGAAATAAATGAATTAGTGAGTGAAAAGTACTTATTAAGCATTTACTTTTTATAAGGCACTGAACCACACAAGCTAGGGATACAAAGAGATAACTAAGTCAGCCCCTGTTCTCAAGGAGTTTAAATTTGAATGGGAGAGACAACACATAGAAAAGAGGGAAGGGCAGATATAAAAGTCTCTCATCCTTAAAGTGCAATGGCAAAGCCAGGTCAGACAATAAGTATCTATTAAGTATTCACTACATGCCAGGCACTGTACTTACTAAACGCTGTTGATACAAATACAAGCAAAAAAGAGATACAGTGATCCCTCACCTATCACAGGAGTTACGTTCCAGAGATGC
The DNA here is from genome assembly GCF_016433145.1 of Gracilinanus agilis. Lineage (NCBI taxonomy): Eukaryota > Metazoa > Chordata > Mammalia > Didelphimorphia > Didelphidae > Gracilinanus > Gracilinanus agilis. Next base: position 57,262,236 of record NC_058136.1, on the reverse strand, counting down.
CCGTGATAGGAGAAAATCTGCAAAGTAGTGGCATTATATTTATTGTATTATTTATATATATTTTGAAGCTTTATAAACCCTTCCCACTCTCCTATAAATCTTTTCCACACTCTTATTAACCTTTCCCACACTCTTATAAACACTGAGCCAATCAGCGCTCAGGATACAGAACACAGCACCATGGTTGGTCACATTTCATTCCATCAGCCAATACAGAAACACCCACTTTGCATTCAGCATTGTACAATCTCATGTTGGCAAACTTGTGCAAGCAGTAGTGGCATACTGCATTTCCATTGTGTACAGTATGGTATTCATCCACAAAATCCCACAATATAGCAAAAACTCCTTGATATAGAATTAGATTTTTTAAAGCCACAATAAGTGAACCACAATATAGCAAGGGGCAACAACTGTATCTCCTGCTTACATTCTAATGGAAAAACACACAAAAGATAGCTGATGAGTGGGAGTGTGGTGGTAAGATACATGTGTGGTGGTATGGTGACAGAAAGTCAGAAGCAGAGCCAGAAGGAGCCAAAAATTGGATGGCCCAGGCCTCTCCCCAAGTTGGATGTTCTAGGAGGAACTCTCCAATCAGAGAAAGGGGCTAGAATGTCAGGATGCTCCAGGATAAGAAGGCCACATGGTAGCAGATGATAATGCATGTTCTTTAATATCATTTCCACTGATGAAATAATATCCATTTCTGATTTTGAACCATGTGAGAGTTTTGTCTGGATCTTCAGTATCTGTGGTTCCTGAGGAGGCAGGGGAAACAACAGTTGTCTAGTCACATCTCCATAAGTGTTGCTTTGAGGAATGATGGATTCAAGGTTTGGACTGGAACTAGTGCTTGTGATCTATCAGCTGCTGCAATTTCTGGGATTCTTGTGATTACCTGACCACTGGTGAGAGCTGGTGATGAAGGTGATGGTGGTAATGAAGGAAGGTGAGCCCCCCTCTGCATAAATTGCTCCCCATCAGCGATGGCTGTGGGGAATCAGGCTGGAAGCAAGGCTGATGGTCTCATTCATCACTAGCCTTAAGATAAAGGTTTGGTACATTTGCCCCTCCCGTTCCTGTATCCAGCCATTGTAGTCTATAGTCTGGGTTCAGAACTGGGTAGATTGCCTTTGATGATAGCGGAGTCCATTTTACCTCACACAAATTGGCTCATAACAACCCTCCAATTCAGCATTCCTATAATGATGCTGATTATGTTTCTCATGACTCGGCTTACCTCATTGGTCCCTGGACCTTCAAATCTTTCAGACAAAATCCCAAGAAAAAGGAAATCTCGTAACTGTAAGAGACTGCAAAGGTCATCCAGGCCAGTCATCTTTGAATTATAACCCCATCTGCAATGTATCTGACAAATGTTCATCCAGCCTTCACATAGGAATCACTCACTAGTTCATGAGGCAACATCCACTGAAATAGTTGCTGAGAATATGAAGACAAAACCCAAACAGTTCCTGCCCTCCAGGAACTGACATTCTACTGGATGAATATGACAGGTACACAGAGATATGTAAAACAGATACTAAAGGGTCAACTGAGATGTCCAGACAGAGAACCTTTGAGATTTTTGAAGAGATTGGGAACTGATGGGAAGAAGATCAAGGATGACTACAGAAAAGAGTAGCACCTGAACAGAGCCTTGAGGAAAGAGGGAAGATAAAGAATCTAAAAGGTGGCAATGAGATTCTTCTGATAATACTTTTATCTTGAACCCATACTTCTGCTTTCAAGGTCAATATCCTTTTTTGACAGCTTAGACTATAATATCCCAGATAATGATATGATGATACCTAAGAAGCTGACTTCAGCTCTTCCATTTGGTCAAAAATCTTTTTTCCTCATGCTATCTCATTGAGCATGAGACATCACTGGATTTCTATTTCAAAACCAAGGACAGCTCCGTGCTTATTGAAATCTTACCCCTTTTAAAGGAACTGTAAGATTCCAGAGGACTGTGTGTCTTGAGAAACCCAGATTCAGGCTTCCTAGACCCAACAGTAGTTTGAGATTTTCCAAAGAAAGGTTTTTGCAGCTGCTGCATTAGGTACTTCTCAGTAAGAACACAATCAGCTTGCAAGAAACCTTAGAAGGGGACCAATGAAGATGAATGCCTTTGAGCTTCCCTATAAGGTTTCTGATAAAGGGATGTAAAGATCTTTGGAAGACTGGTACATGAGGACTGTGTGCTTTCTTCTGAATACTAAAGAGGCAAGGGAGCACAGGTTGAGAGAGAGATTCTGCAATCTAGATCTTTTTTTTTTTTACTCAAGATTGTTGAAAGCAAGTTCAGGTCTTAGGACAATTCCTATTTTTAAGCCAGAGCTGGTGGCTCAGTGTTCTTGGTATAATTAGTAATGTTGCTTTTTGTGAGGTTTGGACATCCCATCAAAAGGAAGAGTGACTCGTATAATAATTACAGTTGATGAGGTTTGATCACCCAGCCCATGGATGATAATGACCAATGTTGTTCTTTTTTGTACTCCTTTCCAGGGCAAGCTACTTTAATGCAAGGGGTGGGACCTAAGCCCCCCAAGTCTCTAACTTAGCTTTAAGAATCCTAGAATGTACGCATCAAGTGACTACTAGATCTAGGTTTGACGAGGACTAGAAGATCTCTCAGAAAGAAATGTCCCTTTTACTAAAGGCCTTATAATTCAAATTTTATGGTTCTTTTTTATTTATTTTTATTATTTTTTTAAACCCTTAACTTCTGTGTATTGGCTCCTAGGTGGAAGAGTGGTAAGGGTGGGCAATGGGGGTCAAGTGACTTGCCCAGGGTCACACAGCTGGGAAGTGTCTGAGGCCAGATTTGAACCCAGGACCTCCCGTCTCTAGGCCTGACTCTCAATCCACTGAGCTACCCAGCTGCCCCCTAAATTTTATGGTTCTTAAGAGAAAATGAGGCAAATTCAGCATTCCTCCTTCCTCTTGCTAGAGCGATGGTGGATTGTAAGCATGTAATGAAGCATGAATGATGGCACATAGTCAAAGGTTTGGTTTATTTTGTTTGGCTCTACTTCTTTGTTGTGAGCAAGCATTTGGGGGCAGGGCAAAGGAAAGTCATTAAGAAAAGGTTTTTTGAAGACGGGAAAGACATAGACACGCTTATAGGCAACAGGAAAGCAGCCAGTAGAGATTGAGCTTAGTAAGAGAGTAGGGGTAATAGAGGGGGATATCTGCTGGAGAAGACGGAATGAAATGGGGTCACTTGTGCAGGTGGAGGGTTTTGCCTTGGAAAGGAGAAGGGCCCCTTGTTCATGTAAGGTGAAGCGAAGGAGGAGATGATGGTAGAAGGCATCTGGATGATGGGAGATGAAAGGGAGGGCAAAAGAGAGAGCTCTCAAAAATAGCCTGAATTTCTTCAGTGAAATATGAGGCAAGGTTCTCACCTGAGAGGGGAAGGAGAAGAGAACTATGTTCTCTCTCTAATACATACTGGCTTTGTGACACTGGGGAGATTATTGAAACTCTCTGCACTTTGTTTAGGCTATTATTTAAGACTAAAATTGGCAGAGAACTGGGGATCTGCATTAGGGTCGAGAGAGTTTACCGGCCTGGGAGTTCTCCATCCTAAAGGAACCAAGGATCCAGTTTCTATTGCCATACTGTTCTTCCACTAATGTCATGTTCCAAAATTGATCTCGGAACAGAGGCGATCCTGAATTCTTGAAGACAGTGGAGGTAAATCCAGCACCCTTAGCAATGCATCTCGGTGTGTTGGAACTGTGGTGGGAGCAGAGTAGACTTTCCTTGAAACGTTTTGCCAATTTTACTTTTGCAACTAGGAGCCCGGTGCTGCCCATGCTGGCCATGGCCTTTGGTAGAAATGTAGCTGAGGGTCTGTAGCCCTAGTTTCCTACAGAGATAAACATAATGTCTATGCAACATCACAAGCTTCCTCTCTGGCTTGTAGATGATTTTGTCATCTCTTCCCAGCCTGTAGGATGTTTTAAAAAAAATCTATGGCAATCCATAGGATCACAAGCTAGCTAAGCAGGTAGGCACCTAGATAAATCAGTGCTGGCTCTCTAACTGTCTAGCCACGTGACCTTGGACAAGTCCCTTCGTTTCTGTTAACCTTGATCTCCTCTGGGAAATGAGGCAGTGGGACCAGATGGCCGGTAAGGTTTCTTCCCTTTCTAACATTCCCAGATACTTTGGTTCCCCTGAAAAATTCAGGAAGTGCTGGAACTGGGCGAAGAAATGCAGAGCCAACTTTCAGCCCCTGTGAGCATCCCTCCAGCCCGAGGCATTTGCTCTCAGGAATCTACCATGTAGGAAAGTGTTAGGAAAAGTCCCACGTTTACAAAGCAATTTGATGGAAGCTGTGGTGTGGTCACACGAGTGTCGTATGCATATAAAGTGGGAGAAACCAGGGATGTTATATATCACTAATGTTCTGTCTGTGGTTTGGGAGGTTGGCAAAATATTGGTTCTGATTGGTTTGCAAATGTTTTGCCAAGCAGCCAACTGCATTGCCAAGAGCCCACAGATGCGTACCACATTTACAAGTGAGAATATTATTTTGATTTGCATTCCCTTCTGACTGTGGGCTTTTGTCTGCCAGCTAAATATTTGGGGATTTATTTCTTCACCATTTTCAAAACTGCTAATGGGGCTAGCAACTTCCCATAATAACACTTAGCAAGGTGAGGCGATTCGCCCAGTTCTGTGTTCTAGCAGACATTGCTTCTGCCCAGATACCACCAGCCATACCTTCCATTGGGAGGGCCCATTCTGATTTTCCAAGCACTGCCACTGTTGCTCTCATTTGCTCCTCACTGTGATCCTGTGAGCCAGGCTCAGCAGGGATTATCATTCTCATTTGACAGTTGTGGAAACCAAGGCCCAGAGCTCAAGTGACTTGACCACGAGCTCAGAGATTGCTCTGATGCCCCTGAGGGAGGGGGAGAAGAGAGTCCATAGAAACACAGGATGGATCGGCACACTCGTTCCTTCTTTAAGCTCTCTTCAAAGCTTTCCCCTAGTTAGAGAAGAGCCCCAACAATCCTGCTGTATAATGGAGCAGCTCATGCTGTGGGCTCGACTCCATTTTTGTAGTCACATGCCTGCAGCAGCCGTGTACTGTCCAACAAAGGTCCGGTCCCCCCCCCAGCCCCCCCGGCGATTTCATGACTGACTTTTCAACCCTGAAAGCACCCTGGCTCCCTAGTGAATGGCTCGCTCTCTTTCATAGGTGGTGCCCAAGAGAACAATGGCTGGGCTCCTGGAAGTCTTGCAGACGTCCATACTGCTCTGCTCGGCTCCTGGGATGAAAGATGCTGGCGTTGGAGGTAAGGAGAGACTGGCTTTTGTGTGAGCAGAATGGAAACATGGTGAAAATTGAAAAAATGTAATTAAAAATTGATCAGAAAGGATATAATTACATTCAATGAACACTGGGAGAGCCCACCTATTGCTAAGTTAACATCGGCAAATTGCCCCAGCTGGGAAGGAGACAGTTTATAGCTGGTAGCTAAAAGGATTGACTTTGTATTTTGAAAGCAATATGTTTGGATGTCGGCGAACTAACTGCTAGTCATTCGGTTCAGCCCAAGGAAAATTGGTTCAGAGCTGGGCATTGGGAAACAAAGACAGAAATGAACCGGCCACTGGACTGGCAGAGCTTAGATTCTTCTTGGGTGGCCCAAGCTCTGCACAGGGAAGTCCAAAGTGTATACACGTGTGTGTGTGTGGGGCGGGGGGAGCTCAGGAACTAATCCTTGCTGTTTGGAAAATAAAGGCAGGAATGTGAAACAAAAGGCCAAGGTAGAGTTAATACCTGGAGGGTGGCTCTAGCTGTTTGCCTCCCTTTCATTTGCACAAAATCCACATGACTCTTATAGGTCTCCTTACACACACACACACACACACACACACACACACACACACACACACACACACCTCTTCTATTTTTCCCCCTGCACACTCATCTTGGCCCCGGCCACTCTCTCCATGGATTGTGTGTGTTTCTGAGTGGGTCGCACAGGCTTCTCTTGCCAGGGTTCGTGGTATGTTGGGTCACAGAATGTCTGTGTCGAACTCAGCTCATTCCCCAGACCGTGTGGCCAAAGTCAACACCTCAGTGAGGGCTCACCAGCAATAGTTTCTTATAGATGCAAAGCCACAACAGAGCTTCCACTGGGGTCTTTTCTGAGCAGCCCAGGGTCACACACCAAGGCGGGATTTGATTGTAGAAGGGAAATGATGCTAGCAAGTGGGGGGCTCAGGAAAGGCCTCATGGAGGAGGTCGTTGAAATACGTGCTTTGTAGGAAGCTGGAAAGTATGGCTGGCATGGGAGGGCTTCAGGAGCAAATGAATAATCACCACACAGAAGGGACAAAAACTGGACCTCCTGAGATGCCTGAGAAACACACAGGGCTTTCTGTGGAGCTATTAGGTGAGGCGAAGACCCAGGAGGGCTTTGGGGGGGTGAGGACCAGGCTTGCCTCTCCCTTGTCCACTATAGTCAGGTTTTAAGGTGCCGGCGATGCAGAGATGAGGAGTCAGAACTGGCCAGGGAAGAGAGAAGGAACGCTTGGAGAAGATTTCTAAAAGCTAGCTGTATTTAAAGCAGCAGGATTTTGTGGAGTAGCGTAGCTCTTTGCTGCTATCTTGAGGGAACAGAGAAAGGACCAGCAGGCTGAAAGAGAGTGCCGAACCCAAGTTTGGGAAAACTGTAGACCTGCTAGCTTAAAAACAACAGCCGAGATCATCCTGAAACAAGTCACGATTTGGGCTTTGCCTAAAAGAGCCCAAAGTGGACCACAAGTAGTCATTGGCAAAATCAGTGCCTTTCTGAGCCAGAGCTGTGTTCCTTGCCGAGGAGAATGCAAGAATCACTGCAATAAATGGACTTGGCTTTCTGCTCAGTTGAAAGGGAATGGAAAAGATCACCAGCACCATAAGATGAGCATTGTAAGCACCTTCTCCTCTTTCCAGAGCTCATGCCTTCTTTGTTAAACCATTAAACGCCTCTTTTTCTTCTAAGCTCTCTCTCTCTCTCTAATGTTTCCCCTCCCATCTCCGAATGATGACTTACAAGACCCGATGTCTAGTCCTAGCCCTGCCACTAAACTTCTATATGATCTTGACACAGCCATTTGCTGTCTCCGTACCTCAGTTTCCTCTTGAGGACCAGGTTGGGGAAAGGTCTTAGGATCATGCCACATGGGGATTAGGGAAAGGGATCTGGGGAGGGGAGACATGACATCTGTCTTCAGGTCAGTAGAGGGCTAGCATGTGTTGGTTGGTCTTGAATGATTTTTTTTTTCTCGATTGGTCTCAGAAGCCAGAATAAGATGCCTGCATTGGGTCGAGGTTTCTGAGAGGCAGATTTAGGATTGATACAAGAGAAAACCACTAAGAAACCAAATCTCTCCGAAAGTGGAACGTTTGGCTTTGGGCATCCGTGCGTGGCCCCTCACGAGAGCCTTCCGTCATAGCTGACTCTTTGTCAGGGAGGGGGTGGTGTGGGATTCCTCATTCAGGGACACATTGAGCCAGATGACCACTAAGGTCTTTGGGGAATTCAGTGATTCTGAGCAAGACCTTATCCTAAACAGGCTGCCCACGAAGGCTTCCATTAGCCTTCTAAGGATGTCCACCGAGCTGCTTCTCTCCTCTCATACCTAAACATTGCAGGACTAGTTTCTCGGGGTCTGGCTTCTTTAAAGTGTGATGCATTGACAGTTCCCCCTACTGGTCCCTCTGAGCACTTGTCCTTGAGAAAACTAGCCCATTGCCCTGGACCCGAGTCCCTGGTCATTTTCCTCAAAGCAATCATAACGACCATAAAGAAAAACTAACATTGGCTCATTATTGTTCATCCTTTTCCACAGGCTTTCCTCTCTGTGCTCTCGCTGATTTCTTGTGCCGACCTTGGGAGGCTCCTAAGGTGGCTCATATCTCTTACTTGCCGCCCCCCCTCCCCAGAATCTATAAAAAATTCCTCTGGGGGGGGGGGAGAGACTAGGGCTGGGGGAGAAAGTCAGAGACAGAAACTAGGATGCAGAAAGAGGGGAGAGCGAGCAGTCTCATTGTGTTGTACAGAGGGCTTCCACTCCGAAATACTGCAGTTGTTTCTAAGGTGGCTTCCCTTCAGAGTCTGCTCCCCCCCATCTCCTCTGTGAAGGGGGTGGCGAGGGGTGGGGAGTGGACAAGAGAATGGAGTGGAGGGTGCGGAGGGGAGGCATGCAAAGAGACAGAGAGAAAGAGTTTAGAGCCAGGGAGTAGAGCAAGCAGTTGGGTTCTATACAGGGGCTCCTTTCTGCACATCTGTAGTCGGTTCAGAGATGCCTTCCTCTCAAAAGCTGTAAGAAAAATTCCTCTCTGTGTGAGAGACAGAAACGGGGATGAGGATGGAGAGGGGGAAGAAAGAGAGAAAAGGTGGGGCGGTAGGCAAATAGTTTTTAATTGTGTTTTCTAGAAGCTTTCCATTCTGAAATCCTGTAGTTGTTGCAAAGATTTCTTTCTCTCAGTATCTGTCAAAAAAAAAAAAACCTCATTGAGTGTGTGTGTGTGTGTGTGTGTGTGTGTGTGTGTGTGTGTGTGTGTGAACGAGAGACCAGGGAGGGAGAGGGAGAGAGAAAGAGAGAGGGAGGGAGGGAGGGAGGGGGGACAGAGAGAGAGAGAGAGAGAGAGAGAGAGAGAGGGAAGTGAAGGAGGAAAGGAGAGCAAGCAGTTTTATTGTGTTGTATAGAAAGGTTCCATTCTGAAATACTGCAGTTGTTTCAAAGATTTCTTTCTCTCAAAATCTGTAAAAAAATAATCTCCTCTGTGAATGTGAGAGAGTAGGGGTAGGGAAAAGAGGAGAGGGAGGGAGGAAAGGTGGGAGAAAAAAAGGGGTGGGAAGGGAGACAGAGAGGAGAGAGCCATTTTACTGTGTTATATAGAAGTGTTCCATTCTGAAATACTGCAGTTGTTTCAGAGGTGCCTTCCCCTCAGAAAGAGAAAAAAAATCTTCTCTCAATATGTGAAAGGGGAAGAGGGAATGAGTCAAAAAAAGGAGAGAAGAGGGAGAGAATGGGGAGGGGAACTAGGGGCAGAGATAGAAAACGAAGAGAAAGCATTTTTATTCTTTTGTGTTGAAGGGTCCATTCTGCAAATCTGCAGTTGTTTTGAAGAAACCTCCTGGTCAGAAACAAAAAACTCCCCATTTTGTGTGTGTGTGTGTGTGTGTGTGTGTGAGAGAGAGAGAGAGAGAGAGAGAGAGAGAGACAGAGAGAGACAGAGAGAGAGACAGACAGACAGACAGACAGACAGACAGACATAGAGAGAGACAGACATAGAGAGAGAGAGAGAGACAGAGACAGAGACAGAGAAAGACAGAGACAGAGACAGAGAAAGACAGAGAGACAGAGACAGAGAAAGACAAACAGAGATAGAGACAGAGAAAGACAGAGAGAGAGAAGAAGAAGAAGAAGAAAGAGACAGAGACAAAGATAGAGGAGAAAGAATGGGAAAGAGAGAGAATGGTTGTTTCTTCTCAGAAAATACACAAATCAAATCTCCCTGTACTTGAGCGATATGTATCCCTTTTGTTGGGAGCTTAAGAAGCTTTCTTATTGCAATATTGCAGGAAGAATCTGGTTAGAATTTCCTTGGATTACAGAAGCTGCATTTTGGATGTGTTCAGTTAATGAACCACTGAAAGTTAGCAGGTTTGAGGTCCAGTAATTGATATAACTATTATGATTCAGTGTCTGTTTGCTGTGTGTTTTCATGCTAATCAGATTATCATGAGGGAAAAACCCCAACAACAAAGCCCTAGACTGGAACATGTCAACTGATGTTCTGGGAAAGTAACAGAATATTGGAGATGCACAAATTGGGAGAACAGAAAGCCTCTAAATGCCTTTCTTCATCTCTGTTAGCAGAGGCGCTTAGGACTTCTTTGGTAGCTAATAGCCATGAGGAGGGCATGCCTGTGTAAAAGTCACCCTGCATTTTGACTAGCTTCTGGTCTCAGCCATTTACTGCCTGTGTGCTTGGGGGGGGGGGGTGGTCAAGTTAACCTTCCCAGGCCTCAGTTTCCCATCTGTAAACTAAGCAAGATAAACGAGATGATCTCTAAGGGCCCTTCCAATTCTAAATATGATATTATGAAACCTATAATTCTACCTTTTTCACTTGAATTTCAGCCTTGAAATACATTTTCAATTCAAGCTGCTTCTCCCCTGGCTCCAGGTTCAGCCCCAAAGCCTGCTCTCCAAAGCCATTAAAGGAAGTGATTTTAGATGTATCATGTGGGTGGAAAGAAGCCAGGAGGGGTTCTACATTAGGCACTTCCATCCTCCTTGCAGGGGAGAACAGAGCACTCCGCCATGGGAACTGATAAGAAGCCTCAGGCGAGAAGTGCTTTCCCTGTCTGGGGAAAAGGCTTTAGACCTTCCTGAGTATATCTGCTTCAAAAACCAAATCAAAGTTCTTGAAATGTGGCTGGCTCAGTCTGTTCTACCTGGGCTCATTATTTCAACTGGAGGATGTTGGGGAGAGGGGCTGCCACAGGGAAACAACAGAGCTTTACACTGTAGAGTGAAATGCCCCATGGGCATCTCAAACTCACCATGTATAAAACAGAATTCATCATCTTCTTTCCCTGTAAACTTCCGTTTCCTCCCAACTTCAGTATTTCTTCTGAGGGTGCCACCATTCTTCCACTCACCTGGATTTCCAACCTAGAAGTCATCTTCAGCTCCTCCTTGTCACTCATCCCTTCCCCTCACACAAAGACTCGATCTCCTCAGTCCGTGGCCCATCTGTCTTCTTCTCTCTACTCACACCACACTCACCTAGTCCAGGCCTTTGGTGCCTCTCAGCCAGACCATCACAGTAGCCTCCTAATTCCTCTGCTTGTGCTCTCCTCAAGGCTGCCATGTCAGGATTCCCAAAGCAGAGCTCTGATCTTGTGCCTCCCTTGCCTAAGAAACTTCAGTAGCTCCCTATTGCCTCTACGATAAAATACAAATGGCTCTGTTTGGCATTTAAAGCCTTTCACAAATAAAGGCAGAGAGGTGGGTGAACCATCTTTCCAGGGTGGAACTAGACGATGGCCATCTCTCCGACTCTCTTTTACATATTACTTTCCCTAACACACTTTTTGGTCCAGCCAAATGAGCCTTCCTTCTGTTTTCCACCTCTGAGGTCCGCCTCCCATGCCTAGGATGATTCATCTCCTCACTTTTCCCTCTTGGAACCCCTATAGCTCATCAGAACAAAGCTCAAACTTGTTCAAGAGGCCTTTCCTGCTCCCTCCAGTTTTTACTATCCTCAACATTCCTTTGCACATATATATATATATACACACATATATACATGTATGTATGCATTCACACACGTGTAGATTTCTATATAGAGATCTCCACCTCTTGGGTTTATTTGCCTTTGAGTCGAATCTATACTCCTAGTAGAATAAGTCCCCCAAGGACAGAAACTGCCTCGGAATCCAGAATCAAATCCTAGACTTTGCCAGTTGAAAAGAATCTCCGGCTCCATACACCTTCAGCCCATAACAGAAAAGAGGTACCAGCTCTGAGACAAGTAGCCATATTACTTTAGCTTGAAGACTCCCAAAGAGGGGGGAACCCCCCCCCAGCTCAGAACCCCTCCTCATTCGTTCTATTTATTAGTTCTTTTTTACCTTTGGATTCCCACTGCCTAGCACAGTAGCTGGCAAATAGTCCAAAGTTCAGCCATAGGAGTCTAGCTCTCCAGCTAGAAAGGAGCTCTGGGTGGGGCCAGGGTCCTGAGTGGGTGTGGTGGGGGGAGCGATGACTTGTGCGAGACCATGACGTGATATTTAAAAATGCTCGTTGAATGGCCATCTAATTGGGTTGCGAAGCAATGCCTGATCTGTCCCATCACTGCTGCTATTCCAACAGGATAATCTGCAAAAGCACATCCACTCACGGCCTTTCCTCAACAAGCCGAGGGCTTGGGCTTTTGTCCTCCGGACTCCTTGAAGTCCTTTTGTTGGCAGAATGGTAGCCAGGAGCCCAGTCCCTTGGGTGGAGAAGCCCCTAGCTAGCTAACCAAATAGTCCAGGTTCTAAAGGCTAGAACTTGCTAGGGAAAGGAGCATCTCCAATTGAGGGTCCAGGCTGGGACTTAGCAGGGAGGCTGCTCTAGAAAGGCCCGGGGAAGGGCAATGCTCCCATCGGGTTGGCCTTGGAAAGTCCAGCCGGAATCTGGAGAGAGGATCAATAGTCTAGTCTGGTCTCCTTTCCTATAGCTCCCGAGCTGTAACCAAGCTGAAGCAAAAGCCACTGTCTCGTCTCAACAGTGGCCTCTTGTGGAACACAACTTGTCGTCCCCACCCTTATTGATTCCGAAGTCCAGTGGCCTTGCCTGGGTTCTGCAGAAACCATTTGGGGGTCCAGGGAGGACCTGAGGGACCTCCCTCGGGGTATGTCGCCCCTGCAAACAGAGCCCAGCAGGCAAAGTTGTCTTTCTGTCTGCCCCCCGCATGCCTCTGGCTGGGGCTGTTTGCTGGGATGGGAAGCTCCTAAGAAACTGGAAATTCAGAGAAGCAGAGAGAATACCGCAGAGAAAGAGCCGGGACCACAATCATGGCCAGGGAGCAAAAGGGAAATGGCTAGACAGCCAGCTGTTGAGGGTTGTAGGAAGCCGACCTGGCTCCCCCCTTTCCGAGCGGTGGGACCCTGCCGGGGCAGCACTGCACATTGGGGGAGAATGGCTTTCCGTGTTGGCTGTGGGTCAGTTGGGGGGAAGCCGTTGCCCCCATCTCTGCTCTCTTTTTGATTTCATTTTATTGCCAGGGGTGATTCCTGGAGCAGGGACAGGTTGGAAACGAAGGGGAAGTAACCATGAAACATCCCAGCTTTGAAGAAGTGAGCCATGCCCGGCTACCTTTCTGTGTGAGATGGAGGGAGGGAGAAAGGGAAGAATGCAGCCAAATCTTAGTAAAGGGGCTCCTGGGGCAGGTTTCCCCTCCTAGCCCTTGCCCTGGGGCTGGGGGCCAGGCTCTTAGGTGAGTCTGCCGCTTGAGCAAAGTCCTGGGGGTCGGTCCTGGCTACCTAAGGCTCTTTTTCCAAGTCTCTCCATCTCCCTTGCCCCTAGTCACGTCCCTGTCCCCGTCTGAGTCCCCCTCCTTCATGGCTGCTCTGCAGTAAATTTTTTTTTTCATTGCCTCCATCTCCCCGCACTAAAGCACTAAGCAAAAAGCTTTAGTGGGGAGGAGGGGGGAAAGAGAAAGGGGAAAGTGGTCAAGACGGCTCCCCTCAGCCCCCCAAACTTGGGGGGCGTTTGGGGAGAGGGAGTTCACCTCTCCCCACTATCCTGCGACAGCGGGCGGGGCTAGGTGGCTCTTCTAAGGTGCCCTCCCCCCGGGGGGCTCCAGCCACCAAAGGGTTAAGAGGCCCCGCCTTCCCACCCCCACCAAGTGTTTGCGTCTTTGCTTGCGCGGGCTCCCGACTCTTGAAATAGACTGCGGCGCTCCCTGCGCGCCAATCCCTCTGCCGTCGTTCCTCCCCTTCCCTTCCCTTCCCGTCGGCGGAGCTCTGCACTCCGCTGACCCCCTCTTCCACTTCTTCCTCCGCTGCCTGCCACAGCTCTTGTGGCAGGCAGCCCACCTGCCTGCCTCCGGGCAGGCACTCTCCCAGCTCGCAGCTCAAAGCTAGCGGAGCTGGGGGAAACCCGCTCCTGCACCGCTGTCCCAACAGCTCAGCTCCGACGCGCCCCGACTGTCCGCCGGGGACTCCAGAGAATCCTGTCCAACCCGCCCGACCGCCCGTGCGCTCTTCTCTAGGTAGGTGGTGTGGGGATGCGCGGTGCTCGCTGCTCCCCCAAAATGGAGCCCGAGAGGTGAGCGGGCATCCAAGTACACATTCCCTTCCCTCCCCGAACATTCGCACACAGCCCAGGGCAGACGGGGTCGGGGGGACACAAAAACTGGGAGAGGCGAGCCGAGGCAGGCAAGGAGAGCCCAGCCGGGACGGTTCGAGTCCGTCTCCTGTGTTTTTCCTGCCCTGTCTCGTCCCGTTCTGGGAGACCTGTTGCACTTGCAAAAAATTCCGCAGAGAGAATTGGGGACCGGGAAGCGTATGCGAAGGGAACAGAGTTGTTAGCAAAAAATAGCCAAATCGAAGTTGCCCAGAGCTTACCGAGCGCCCTTTGGCGACTCCGGACCGGGAAGGAGGGAGATGCCCGGGACCAAAATGCGGGGAGCTTTGCGCACCCGCGGGAGCGGTGGCCAGGGCTCTGAGGAGATCTTAGCGGACCAAATGTGGGGCGACTGGCGCACCCGAAGGGAAGGGGAGAGTCCCGGAGCTGTGGGAATGCCAGCATTCACTTTAGCCAACAAGTTTTCCCCCAAGGAGCCCGCACTCTGAGCCTGCCTTCGCTACCCGATTTTTGGGCAGCGGCGGCTCCGATGGCGCAGGCTGCCTGGGGTCAGTTTGCGTTTTTAAAATGGTCTCCCAAAACTCAAGCGCGCCCCAAAACACACAGCTACACAATCGCTCAAATAAATGCGACGCAAACAAACACAAACCCTTCAGCGATCGATCGTACATCTCTGGATTCCCAAGCTTTGCGCTCTTGACGCAAGCTCGGCAGCAGTGATTTGCGATCCAAAGCCCTGCTTTGGACTCTAGGCTTAAAAACAAGCGGCTTCAGATTTCGGGGAGCCCTTTTGCTCCCCCAAATCTCCTGCTGGTAAAAAAAAAAGAAGACTCCGAGCCCCTCCCCCAATGCAAAAAAAAAAAAAAAAAAAAACGGGGCGGCTAACGGAGCAATGAGGTTTCCAGTGAGTGCGTTGGAGAGAGATGAACGGAAGGCGCTCCCTCCAGGTAAGCAAGTGTGATTTCTTTCGCGATGTCGCCTCCGAGCAATCAGACACGAACAAACACATACAGGTACATATACACACGAGCCTTCGGCAGTCTCCGAGAACTTCGCCCGTATCCGCCACCTTCCCTGGCGCGGTCCTTGCAGCCCCCAAGGAGCAGCCTTTGAAATTGGGCGTTGGTTCTCCTTAAGAGACTGCAAGCATCACGTCGGGAAACAACAGGACATTGAGGGGATCTTTGAGAAGCCCCCCCAAAAAACGGCTCTCAGAATAAAAGCCGACGCAATGCCTTAGTGCGCCCCAGTCACGCGAAGGGCTGGAAGAAGCAACAAGCCGCACTTCAAGGCTCTGGTTGGACAGAAGCAGCTACAGGTAGTTGGGTTGTTTATCGCTACCGAATGAGCAATCTAGGGGAACCCAGAGGCAGGCGGCCAGGCAGGTGGCAGGCAGAGGAGCCAGTCCTTAGCTAGCAATCTAGCAATCCCACCCGCCTGCCTGCCTGGCTGCTCTCCCCTTTGGCAACTGGTTAGCAGAGCCTGTCCAGTAACACCCCCGCAGGGGGCAGGTAACATTGGCTTTGAGCCAGGGGTGGTTATTTGGTCTTAATAAATAAATTTGGTGTTAATAAACCCCTCCTGCCCCAACCCCAGTCCCCCATTCCCTCCCCATTTCCCCCTCCTCCCCACTCCTTTATCCCCACCCTGTTCCCCTCCTCTTCCCCACCCAATCCTCCATTCCTACTCATTCCTTCACCCCCACCCCTCTCTGGCTCCTCC
>NC_058136.1:57200056-57226691 GCF_016433145.1 Gracilinanus agilis | reverse complement strand
TCTCTCTCCCTTTTTCTCCCTTTCTCTCTCTCTCTATCTCCGCCTCTGTCTGTCTGTCTGTCTGTCTGTCTCTCTCTCTCCCCCATCTCTTTTCCTCTCCCCCCCACCTATAGCCTATATAAGGGAAATGATAGAATGTGTGCAATAGCAGTTTTACAGCAATGCTCCTAAGACCCATGTAACCATATCTGTGATCCTCACAGTGTGTGGATAAGTACAAGAAATGTACATTTTTCTTGCATTATTAATGTGGGGAATTTCCAAAAACCTAACCAAAGATTCCAATGCTAACATATATGTGTCAGTCTTAGCTAAGCTGCTTCAAGCCCTGTCACCTAGTTCTAGGTCCCGAGTTGTTGGAATTTGCCCTCGTACCTCTTTTGAATTCTCCCTCATTTTTGTCCTGATTAGGCCTGGTCAGAAACACATCTTTCATCTTCAAACAACTTAGAAGTTGTTCTTTGAAATAAAGACATATTTCCTCATAAGGTGCTAAGAGGTTGATGATGCTCTTCAGTAAATTAGTAGATTTTTGTATGTAGGAATATATCTTAGATCTCAGAGTTGGAAAACTCTCACCACCACCACCATTGAGAAATGATGGGTCCAATTTCCTGTTTCTTTATTCTTTGGGGATAATGGATTTGGAGCTAGGTGGGACCTGAGAGCATCACTGAGTTCAACCTCTTTATTTTGCAGAGAAACCTAGACCTAAATTCAGAGGTAAATTGACTTGCCCACAGTGCAGGTCAATGCAGTGATAAACACTGGATTCAAGATTTAAACCCAAATCCTCTGAACCTCAATTCATTACTTTTGTTACTGTACTAAAGCTGCCTGCTGAGGGGAGCTGGTTTGTTCGGTCTAGCCCAGCGGTTCCCAAACGTTTTTGGCCTGCCGCCCCCTTTCCAGAAAAAAAATCTTCCTCAGCCCCCTGGAAATTAATTTTCTTTAAATTGTAATAGCAATTAATAGGAAAGATCAATGCCCCTGTGGCCATCACCACCTCCCTGGATTGCTGCAGCACCCACCAGGGGGCAGTGGCGCCCACTTTGGGAATCACTGCTCTAGTTTAAGGAAACCTTCATGAGACATACCTTTTCTTCCTTCCTTTGCTTCTCCTTCCTCCTCCTCTGCTTCTTCTCCCCCTCCCCACTTCTTCTTTCTCCATACATTATCCTCTCTCTTCTTCTCTAGAGTCCTCTCTTCTTCTAGCTCCTCCTTTTGCTCTGAGACCTGAATATAGTAGCCTGCCCAACCCATCCCCTTTTTCATGCCCTACCCAAGAATGGCAGTGCACCTAGAACAGAAGGCATTAGACAAGACTGACAGCCCTTTTGCAACTTCCCCTAGCCTGTGCCTGACTGCATTTTGAACACCATTTTGTAGAACATGCTGATTTTCCCGTCTGTATGAATCCACGATATAATTTTGCCCAAATACGATTGAAAGTTATCCTGAGATTCACTTGCTAAATCGTTCGAACCTTGTGCTTCTGCGTTCCTTCAGCTGGAAATTATAGGGTGGTGCCTTTCCCTTGGAATGTCTTGACAGAATCTTTTATTTGCATGATGTCAATTGTTTTGCCTCTTCTGGATTCTTGGGCGAGAGCACTGCGATGCACCCCTGGGGAAATCCAGGTTTGGGGCCAGTGTGGGAGGGCGACTTTTCTCTGAGTATAACTCCTGCTGTTTCAGTTCATTGGCCAGAGGACCTGAAATGACCATTGCGAGGGTACAGGTTTTAACTGTGCATTAAAGCTGGATTGTTGGAAAGGTTTGAGGAGTTGAATGTTTGAGGAGTGCCCGAGGTGGGCTGGATGACAGGAGACCACTAGAGTACCGAGGAACAACAATTTTCCAGCCTAGTTGTTGTCAGTCCTTTGGGTTAAAGCATCGAAGGCTGTTACAATGTAGATGTGATCTG
The DNA here is from genome assembly GCF_016433145.1 of Gracilinanus agilis. Classification (NCBI taxonomy): domain Eukaryota; kingdom Metazoa; phylum Chordata; class Mammalia; order Didelphimorphia; family Didelphidae; genus Gracilinanus; species Gracilinanus agilis. The sequence goes on along the minus strand of NC_058136.1, from coordinate 57,224,765 downwards.
GAAGGGCTAAGCCACAAAACCATTCTCAGTTATTAATGTCTCAGTTTGAATTGTTGATTATAGAGCCATGCCTCATTGATCTCTCGGGGCTCTGAGGGAGTGGGTCACTGGAGAGGAGTTGAGCCTTGAGATTGCATGAGCACCTCCTGTTGGGGAAAGGTTGAGGGGCAAGGACAAAGATCCCTTATGGAACAATTCAGCTGGGAAATACTCACCTGGCTCTTCCTTTAGCTGACCAGATGGATTAAGGTGAGTGGATTATGTGTAGAGGATGTATTTTGATTGCTACCTGTCATCTCCTGAGTGTTGTGGGTCTAACTGTAAATCCTTGTAAAAGCCACAAATAGATTTTATTTTTTATTATTGCTTTATGACTTTTCCGTTGGTGTGAGCGCCGCACTTAGCACTTGACTTGGTGATATCCATTTGACAAGGCAAGTTTTCATTGTCACTCTGCAGAATTAGCTCTTCTCTCCATGCCTCCCCTCATCCAGCAACATTTATGCCAGACTCCATGGCCTCCTTCACTGAGCAGCCCCATTGCTGTTTTTCCCTTCCTTCCCCAAGAATGCACTTTATAAAATGATGAGGCAAAAGCCAAGCAAAAACTATGGCAAATGTGGATGTAGAAGGCAGTGCTTAGAAGAGTTGACCTTCAAGGTCCTATATCATGAAGGAGTATCATGTTGAGAAGGGAATAGGTTGTCTAAGATGTCCACCTACCAAAGCCATCTGAAATTTCAGAAGGAAAGCTTTAACCTGGGGCAAAAGTGCAGATGTGGGAAGTTCATGAACACGGGTAGAAAGGAGAGTGGTCAAGTTCCCCACCCTGATGATATTTTAGAGTAGCACCGAAGAGGGAGATATTAGACGGTCTCCATCACAGAGAAGAAGGGGTCGATCTAGAGAGCACATTAAACTGATTAAAGTTAGAAGAAGCGCCCCAAGTAGAAGGCAGGGACAGAGGGGAACAGAAAGAAGAATGCGGTTTGTATTTTTTGAGGAAAACCACAGAATATTCCCAAGGCTTGATGCAGCTAGATAAATGATAGGAGAACAGGAATTTGGGCCCCAGTGAGAAAAGGAAAGAATCCTATATGAAAGTTTATTTCCTAATTGGGCAAAGTCTGCTCTTCTTAATGAAAAGAAATTAAATGAGAACACCTTAGCTCCATTCCCTAATGCCTTGCCACAAAGTAAGAGAGGGAATGAAAGGAGCAATCCAATTTTTTAAGAGAAGAAAGAAAAGAAAGAGAAAGGAGAAGGAAGGAAAGAAGGAAGAAAAAGGAAGGAGAGAAGGAAAGAATGACATACAAGGAAGGAAAGAAAGGGTGAGCCCATCTCTTGAGCTTCCACAAAACAAGGCATAAGGACAGTCTCCTGAACCATCCTTTCTCCAAAAAAAGACTTTCCAGAATCGAGATGAGGGTGGCTAGCCAAGAAGTAGTTGATGCCAACACTAGCTATTTGATTTGGCAGCTTAATCATTTAATCAGTTGGACTCTGCCATCTCTAAGACTTGGCATTTTTCTTAGTTTCTCAAGCACTAAGATGAACAGAGTAGTGTAGTATGAAGACTGTTTTAAGTCTGTGGGTCTTACCGCTCATAGTTATGTCACTGACTAGTCATGGACTTCTGAGGTGCAATGGGAAAAATACTAGGTCTGGAGTCAGTGAAGCTGGGTTCAAATCTTGCCTCTGCTACTTACCTCAGGCAGATCCCCTCTGAGCCTCGGTTTTTTTTTCCTTTCTAAAATGAGAGAGAAGGGGCAGCTGGGTAGCTCAGTGGATTGAGAGTCAGGCCTAGAGACAGGAGGTCCTAGGTTCAAATCTGACCCCAGACACTTCCCAGCTGTGTGACCCTGAGCAAGTCACTTAACCCCCATTGCCCCCACCCTGACCACTCTTCCACCTAGGAGCCAATACACAGAAGTTAAGGGTTAAAAAATAAAAATAAAATGAGAGAGAAGCCATAGATGCCCTCTAAAGATCCTTCTGCCTCTAAATCTTATTCCTTAATCCTATAAGACCTGAGTTCAAAGGCTTACACGGATACTAGCTGTAATAAAGTGGCTAAGTCACCTCACACTCTAGGGGCTGGTGTAAATGCCTCTAAAGGCCTACAAGTTCTCAGTTTATAATCTTGCGATCTAAGTCTCTGTTTCCATATCTTTATAGCAAAGAATTGGACTAGAATCAATGATTCCCAAACTTTTTTGGCTTCCCGCCCCCTTTCCAGAAAAAATATTACTTAGCCCCCTGGAAGTTAATTTTTTTAAAATTTTAATAGCAATTAATAGGAAAGATAAGTGCACCTGTGGCCATCACCGTCCCCTGGATCACTGCAGCACCCACCAGGGGGCGGTGGCACCCACTTTGGGAATCACTGGACTAGATGATCTCTAAAGTCTTTTCTAGCTCCAGTTGACTTTGTGATATCATTAGTCTCTGTGCAGAAAAAGTTTAAGCAATAATGCTGTTTAATCCCTCTAAACTTTGTAGTTCAAACAATTCCTAGCTGCATTCCAGTTATGAGTGATTATAGGACTCATCCATTAATAGGGTATATCCTATAACATAGGCTCAATCAGTCCCAAATCATTTCTAAGGTTAATAGGCTGGTGGGAGTTGCTAATGCTTGATGGAGCTTCTGCAAGTTGAGAGATCTTGGCCCTGGGATCTGCTCTGTAAACAGATGGCTGTAGAAATAGAATGCTTAGGGGAAATCAGCCTACCACATCAGACATTAAAAAGCTAAAGCTCCATTAGTTCCAGAAAAACACCCTGAGTGTCATGTGGAGGCCAAATGCTTCGCATCCCTGACTCTGAGGGGTCAAAGCCTCACTGGTTTTCTTCCTCAAAGGAGATGCATGGCCAATCCATGTGATTTATGCAGCCTCAGTTAATCCCCATGGTTACTTTTGATTCAGAATCAGTGAGTATTAGTGCTAGAGGGGACCCTCGTCCAGCCTAGCCCCCTTGCTTTAGAGTTGAAATCCAGAGGCTTCTGACCCAGTGTGACTTGGACAAGGTCATATAACTAGTGGCCAAGCCAGGAGAAGAAGCCAAGTCTCCCAACTCCTAGACTGACACTTTTTCCCCACAGCCAATTTCGTTCAGATATTCACCAAGATGTCCCAGTGAGACCAGTCAGTGTAGGAAGTATTTTGTAGAAGGATCTTGGGTGAAACAAGCTAGCTGGTTATTTGTGTTTGCTTTTGTTTTTTCCCAATGATAGGGCCCTCAGATTCAGACAGAGAGCTTTGGGGTTCCCCAGAGGCCAGTGGAGCAGAGGGCCATGTGGCAAGAGCATTCCATTTTGCATAGGTCAATGGAGTTAATGCTAGATGTCAAGACAGGAGACTGGGTTCCAATTCTAACCCTGCCACTTACTAGCAGGATGACCCTAGGAAAGTAATTTGATTTCTCTGAGGCTCAGTTTCCTTATCTATAAGATAGAAGCTAAGAGATTTGTCTCAAAGCACAAAAGCAAGTGACTTGCTTAAGGTCACCTAGCCAATTAGTGCTAAAGCAGAACCTAGACCCAAGTCCTCTGACTCAGGTGCCAGGTTCTGCCCACTATCCATTTTGTATTCCCTTCCTTTCAAGGAAGGACTGTTGTTCATCTCCCCTTCCCAGTTCCTTTCTTCTCCTTTCTCTCTTAAAGCTTCCACAAGTTAGTCCCATTTATTAAAGGAAAGCATTGGCCTAGAAGTTATAGGATCACAGATTTCCAGCTAGAAGGAATCTCGGAAGGTACTGAGTTCAAACCTTTCCCATTGTAGGACAGGAAACAGATGCAGAGACACGAAGGGAATTGTCCAGTCACACAGTCAGTAGATAGAGGGTCGAAAGATTATGGACCTAGATGTAGAAGGGGACTTAGAAGCCACGCATTCCAAGCCCCTCCATGTAGAGATGAGGATCCTGAGGCCCCGAGAGGTCAAGTGATCTGCTCGAAATCACGTTGCAAAGTATCCAAGTAGAATAAGTATCACAGCTAATAAGTAGCCAAGGCAAGGTTTGAATGCAAGTCTTCCCAAGCCCAAGTTCCGGGCCCTATTCACTCTGCCATGTTGCAGTCTAGCTCTCCTAGCTGCATGGCCAGGGATGAAGCACTCCACACCTCTAGTCTCAGCCCCCTCCTCTGGAGAAGAATGAAGGAGTTGGAATAGAAGACCTCTAAAACACACACATACACACACACACACCCCAAAAGCGAAACCCCCCCCCAACCCTCTCCCAATTTTTTTGTCCTGGAGTTGGTTCCTCAGAAGCAAAGCTAGCATAATGTTGTGCTTACCATAGCAATATAGTAAGAAATTCGTGCTTTTAAAGGAAGCAGAAGTGTTCCCAAATTGGAGACTTCCAATAAAACGCTCTCTGGCATTCGTCAATTTGCTCAGAGCTGTTGGGACACTCGTTTTTGTCCAGGATTTGGAAGGAGTGTCTTCTCGTGGTCTTTAAGGCCCGGAGGCACAGGGGAAAGCTAGGCAGACTGAAGAATTCACAGAGAAGGATTTTAACTCCTTCATTCAGGAGCTCAGGAATGAATATTTCTGAAACCTGTGGTTGAGTGACATGATAACAGCTATTAATGAGGTCCTTAAACAAAAGGTTTATTAAGACATTTGAGAACCTCCATGCTCTTATTACTCCAGGTAGACTAGCTACACTTTACAGTTTTCAGATAGATAGACAGACAGACAGACTTTATGCCACACAATAATCTTGGGAGGCAGGAACTAATATACTCATTCTAAAAATGAGGAAAAATAAATAAGTATGAGGAGATGGATTCAGAGAGGTTTAAACTTGCTCCGTGTTGCCCAGCTACTAAGGGTCAAAGGCAGGCTCCCTGATTTTTCCAGTCTAGTACTTTTTTCCGACCTCAAGGTCCAATAAAAAAAGGAAATATCAGGGGCAGCTGGGTAGCTCAGTGGATGGAGAGTCAGGCCCAGAGATAGGAGGTCCTAGGTTCAAATCTGGCCTCAGACACTTCCCAGCTGTGTGATCATGGGCAAGTCACTTAGCCCCCATTGCCTAGCCCTTACCATTCTTCTTCCTTGGAACCAATACACAGTATGGATTCCAAGATAGAAGGTAAGGGTTAAAAAAAATTTTTTTTAATCTAAAAAAAAAAAAGGAAATAATCAGTCTTTGTAGGAGTGAGTTATGGCATTCATTGACTACTTTTTTTTGTCTACTGCTTTGGATTCTTGTGATTTGGAATCTTGCAATTCCAAAGAATTGGCTACTCCAATAGATATTTTTTTCAATACTTCTTATGTACTCTCCCAAAATGTCTATCTAGTCTTGGTCTTCAAATGAAAGGCACACTGGGTTTTTGTAGGGTCCATACCCAACAACGTTTTAGCTTTGTAGGGCCTGCCAGAATCTATGCTGTCCTGGCGTGACCTTCAAGAACACAGGCTTTGAAAAATGAGGCAGTATATACTCCCCACAAATTGGCAAGATCTCAGGTCAGAGTATATCCCCCCACCCCAATTAAAGCCGGGTACTGATCCTGACTTCTTGATGTCACGTTCATGCATTGGCTCCCTCGTGTTAGGTAAACTGATACAATTGAAATTTCCTATAAGTTTCAATAAGATTTTGTCAAATTTGATACACTGTGTGTTCTGGCTACACTTGGTTCAATCTTGCCAATTGTCCTTCTATCAAGCTGGCTGGCTGCTGTTCACTGTTTCTGCCACTAGATGGTAGCCTTACTTAGCATTGCCCTGTGCCAAAGCCTGATAACCTCACATTTTTCGAGCTCTGCTAGGATTTACAAAGCGCCTTCCTCAGAGCAACCTTAACAATCACCTCCGTTTTCCAAACGGTGCAATTTTTCTATGACAAACAGATGCCATTTTGGGCTAAATACCAAACTATGTGAAAAAGGAATCAAGAGATGGCATGAACAAGAGTTTAAACAAATAATAGTCCATGTACTTTTATTGTGCTTTCTATCTCTTTCATGAGTAAGCACATTCTAGCCGTTTCTGCTTGTCTGAGAGGAGCTTTTGAGTTTTCAGGATTCCAAAGTGACTTCCGCTGAAGGGAGAATTGCCCCTGCTCTCTCTCTGCCAGGCCTTCTCAGCACTGATTTAAGCCATTTCTCTCCATTATCAGGCTTTAGGGGGTGCTTGCAGATATCCAAGTTAGGGACAAGCCTGAATAACTTGGGGGCTGGAACATTTTAGTTCTGAATTGGTCAGTTAGAATCTCTCTACCTAAATGCTGCTCTCACACAAGGAATAAGGGGCAGGGGAATGAGGCAAGAAGCATCTTTGGAGTTGGCCTCTCCTGTTTTTCCTATCAGATTGACAATCACAAGAAGGAATGTGGTTAATATACCCCCCACCTTCCCCATTCCAATGATTAGTATTTGTTATATCAGGAGGAAATGAGATTATCGGAGATAGAGGGATAGTTCTGCCAAATTGCCGTGTGATTAAAGCGATCTAGTACCCCAATCTGTCTCATGAGGAAAGCTATGGAAACCTCCATACAGTGGCTCAATACAACTGGAGGCAAATAATGGCGTAGCTTTTTACAGTCGGCCTAGTTATCAAAGTCAATGTCTTTCTTTTTTATTCTGTGTGTGTTAGAATGACCCTTAGTGGGCAGTAGGTATTGGCCAGGCTCTGAAAGGCAGAAACAAGGGGCCTAGACAGAATAAGGTACTAGGCCTGATTAACACAAGCAGCCCAGGAAGCCCCCAGAAGCAGATAGGAGGAGGAAGTGTGGACAGACAGGTATAACGTCAGGGCCACTTCTCAGAGGTTCTGTGTCAGAAGAGTCTAGATATAGGGTACAGTTGGGCAGAGCACAGCACGAGGATAAATTGGCATAGACAGATAGCTGGCCAGCTAGCACCAGGAAAACCTGGCAAAGAGCTGTCGTTCAAGGCAGAATTCTAGTTTCTAATAAGATTCTTGAAAGCAGCAAAAGGCCTTAGTCCCAGAGGAATTAGGTAATGGGCAGAGAACTCAGGGAGAGGGAGTCAATGAATGAAACCAAGGTATGGGGTCAGGATAGGACTGATTACAAGCCTGCCGAACCCTTTATTTTTAGGAGGCTAGATTGGCCATAGGTCATGAGACTGAGCCCGGAGGTAGCATAAGGGGCCTCATTTGGAAGGATACAAGGCCATGGAACAAGGAGAGTAATTCTATATGCTAAGTCGTCCCTCAGCACTTTGTGTGCTATTTTCACCAAAATGTTAGCTCCCATTACATAGAAAATGGAGGTGTCACCTGGACTGCTGCTCAGCTGCAGTTACTCGTTTTCACCACGAGATGTCACTTGTATTTTCATTGGCTTCTCTTGAGCAGCCCTGCCCTGATGATGGTTGGCACTCACCTGTTAGCACTATACTCCTATTCTTTTGGAAGGCTTTCAAGAGATGGTTCAAATAGAGGCCCCATATTTTCTGAAAAGCGATTTCTTTTTTTAATTTAATTTTCCTTTTGACTTGGCTTGTGGGGTGTTTTTTTAATGGTATAGGGAGCTCCCACTGAGGAAATTTCCTCCACCAATACAGATTGGCACTGGTTCTGCAACCAGTAGTCTTAGAGAATTGCTTTCTTTTGTTCTACTCTTAATATTTATGATTGCTACTAGTAATAATCGAATTCATCCGCTATTGGGGATATTCATCATCATTATTCAATAAATACCAGCTTGTACTTTCTTACAATCATTCAGGTCAACAAGCCAGTTAAGTGCCTATTCTTTGTAAGACCACACACTAGGTGCTGAAGAGGCAGATTTTAACAGACAACAGCCCTCGCCCTCAGAGCATACACAATTGAAAAGAAATAGAATCGACACTATTAAAAATTGCATAATTTTCAGAGCAATACGTACAAACAACTGAAACAATCGAGCTGTCCACTTCTTGGGAAGTTTTCCAGGGGATCCCTTTTCAGATACCAGATAGACTAGATGGCCTCTGAGATCCCCTCCAATTGAAAGATGTTATCGTACCTATTCAAATACTTCCAAAAGTCTAGAACTTTATTGTGAGTGAGGGGCAAGCTTGGAAGGAGGAAGAAGAAAAGTTTCTTATCCTGTTGTAGAGATCTATAAGGAAGGCCACTCCTCTTGACTTTTAATACCACAACTTCTTTTCATCCTTAACAACTGGGCGGGGCTATTAACTTTTATTCAATCATATAACCAGGGATGACATTATCCTTATGCAATTTCCATATTGTCTCTATGAGACTTTTCACCCACTCAGTGGGATATCTTGGTTCCATTCTAGTCCTGCCACAGCATCAAAATCTTACCTCTTTGATGTAATTGTCTGCAATTGAAAAGACATTCCATATACCAAGGAATGTGTGTTGGGATCTTAGCAGGAAAGAAATGTTCTTCTCCAGGGAGAAAACAAGCAAGCATGTCAAGGCTCTGTATGGGGTAGCAGAGAATGTCTTTTCCATCACCCAAAAAGACACACTTTCCTCAAAAACAAAAAAGAAGGGGGGGAGTACTTGTATGAGATTTGCCATCCTTTTATGGGGCCCCAACACATTATTTCCTCCTAAACACTATGTTTGTGATACTGGTATCTGTCACCAAGCGAAGTGACGGTGCAGGGACTAGGTGCCTTCCGGATAGGCTATCACAAGATAGGGATCAATTCAGGTAGTTAAAACAAGTCATCTAGTTATGTGCTTTCTAGAGAAAGATTAAATAAGCCATGGAAAAACTATATATTTGCTACATTTGATAGATTATCAAAAAGCCAGGATATCTAATAGGATGTTTTTAAAATACAGCATCTAAATCCAATGTAGTGATTCCTTTCACTGTGATCCATCACTACTGAAGCTTCCCCATAATGCTCTTAGAAATATTTTACTCTGACAACTCCCAGGGCATTCATCCATTTCTTATCTACTGCAATTCATAGCTTTTCATTCAATTTACCCAACATTTCTTAAGCTCCTACAATGCACCAGGTATTGGGCTAGATTCTGAAGATAAAAAGACAAAGTGGAAGACTCTTCTACCTTCCAAGAGGTTCCCCTTATGATATTTGAGTTTAGATTTGACTTCATAGCTGCAGTTAAATTCTATCATAAGAACAAAAAAATGGGCCAGGCTATATTACCTCATGAGGCAGCTCCTGATCTTTATTGCATAAATAACATTTTAATTTCAAATGAAATCATATAAATGCTATGAATGTCTAACAGGTGCATATTGGCCTATATAAATTGAAATATAGATGCTATAATTTGCCACTTAGAACGTGGCATCCTGGAAAGGGCTAATGAAAATGCACAGAAAAAAATGAGAAGCAAGAAGTCTGTTAAATCAATTTTTTAATAATGCAATCTCCAACCTCAATGGGGTTTTTTAAAGGAGCTCCAGAGAAGCCAGGAGAAGAAAATAGGAGCAAAGGAAATCAGAATTAGAAAAGAGAAACCACAAACCAAATTCAAGACAAAATACATTTAAAGGCGCCTGGCTTCCCGAACTAAAAGTTACCTGTCCTGCCACCACCTCCTCTAACCCTCTCTAAACAGGCCATGAAACTATTTGTGGCCAAAATGTAATAATCAAAAAATTGACCAAGGAAATAGAACCTCCATAGCTACTATTCTTGACTCTTCTGTTGAGCTTTGGGGTCAATTGGGAAGCAGATCCTTGCTATACTCAGCTTTGTTGAGTCATTCAAAGGTGAAAGGTCTTCCATTATGTGGCCAGGAAACCTTTTTCCCCCAGTGAAAAGAGAGTCATTTGTCCCATTTGTTTTAAAGGACTCCAAATTGTTCCTGCCTTCTAGCACTTTAGCCATGAATTTATCTCAGGGCTTGACACACCTTAAAAATTTTGGGAGTCAGGACTAGCCTGGGATTTGGGACCAATTTAGCTTTTTTCTTAACCCTTACCATCTATCTTTGTATCATTTCTAAGACAAAAGAGTGGTGAGGGCTTAGGCAATCAGGGTTATTTGACTTGCCCAGGGTCAGTCACACAGCTAGGAAGTATCTGAAGTCACATTTGAACCCAGGTCCTTCCAACTCCAGGCCTGGTGCTTTAGGCATTCAGCTACCTAGCTATAATCAAATTTAACTTTTTAATTCATGATCAGCGTATCTCAGTCTCTGGACTTTTTTGAAATCTGACAAAAATCTGAAAGGCTTTATTCCAGATCAATTTTTTTTTCATTTGAGTGCAGAGTTTTTATTAATTGTATCCACAGAGCCTAGCACAGTGGCTAGCAGGTAATAGGGGCTTAATGGATATTTATTAGATTGGATAGGATTTTTTTTTCTCTTTTGTTTTTAAAAATAAATTTAGTGTTGTATTCTGTATTTCTATCACCTATATTTTCCAACATTCCCCTCTCCTTACTCCTCCAGAGTCTGTCCTGGTAGCAAACATTTTTTAGAAAGGCCGGGAAGCCAGTTCAGCAAAACCAACCAACATCAAAAAATTCTCATTTTATCTGTATGGTTCCAGACTCCTGGGAAATGAAAGGAAGGAAAGTGCATTCTTTGGGGTTAAACTCCTAATGATCATTTTCACAGCATTCCCTTGAATTGTTTTGTTAGTCATTCTAGTTACTTTGTAATCATTGTCTATCTTGTTTCCTGCTTCTGCTTACTTCATTTTGCATCTGTTAATCATGTCCATCAATTCTTAAAGCACATTCATATTCTTTACATTTACCTCCCAAGACCTGTTTGGCCATTCTCCAATCAATGGGCATCTACTTTGTTTCCAATTCTTTTTGACTACAAAAAAAAGAAGGAAAGACAAGAAGCATTTATTAGGAGGCTAAATCACCCACTGAGAGAGAGGCTCATTAGCAGATTGTCTGTAAGGTGGCGAACATTTTGCACTGCACCCCCAACTCTCAAAGATCATCAACTCGATCTTCAAACGTGTTATCTGTATGGATATAGGGAGAACCTACAAGTATCAGTTCATGAAGCAATCATCGTAGGAATAATCCATTGGGGTAGGGATTCTGTCCACTCTCTGTGCTAAGATTCCTAGGTCAGGCTCGCCAATTCATGCCGAATAAAGTGTTTTAATTGCTCACACATTCTAGGAGTGAATAAAGCAAAACGACATGTTACTCAGTTTAGATGGTCAACTGTGTTTGATGAGAGAAAATGGCTGTAGTTGGGAGACACCTCTGCCCTGGCGAAGTTGGGTATTCAGAAAGTTGTGCGAGTTCATTTTAATGCAGTGCGAAACTTTTCAATCATTTCACTCAATTCCATATGCGTCGCATACGGTCTTTTTTATAACAATGGACACATTGTGATATAGTTAATTTCATGGTAATTTAACTTAGGTTTAATTATACTTTGGAAGTAAGCATTTTTACAGCATGTGTTATTTCAATACCCCCATAAAACTATTAACAGAACAGAACAAATTAATGGTGCATACCCATAACTGGTCTGTCAAGCCTCCTTGTTAGCATAACAATGGTTGTTGGAGTGTGAAGTTCTCACAAGTGACTCTTTGCACAGCTTAGTCTTATGGGATGGTTTTTGATTGAAGAAGGTACTCTTTGGGACAGAAATGCTGAGCTGAACTTTCATGAAAGACACAAGGGGCCAAGAAATAGGGATTTTCGCTGTATAATCTCCTTAGCCCCAGACCCAATTTGGGACAGCTCCAAAGATTAGCCAGAAAACAGAGGGCTTCTCGGGGAAGCACAAGTTGGCCCCCCCAGCTGTTGCATAATTGGTAGGTAGCTGAGATGTACGGGCCTGCCTCTCCCACCTCTGATTAACTCAAGTGTTGCTTTCCCACTCATGCTATTCCATAATCTCGCATGTGGTCTGATTGAGCTCCAGGACAGCCAACTGTAATGAATTCTTTTTGCTGTTGCTCTCAAGGTCTGTTGGAAGTTTCAGATAACATAGATTGTAGCAGTTCATTAACTGAAGGAAGATGCCCGAGTGAATCTGCACAGAAATCCTGAGCTTAACTCAAATTAAGTGACAAATTCACTCTAAGTCATATCAACCATGATGCAAATTAATTTGGCAAGTTCATGATCGCATATCACACCTGCCGTCTTGTCCCTCTAGTGTGTGTGTTATGGGTAAAATCTGGCAAACGGCTATTGGCCAACAGTGTTTGATTCTTAGCTAAGTTCCGTCAAGGTCATTTTGATTTGCTGGTGTCTACTGATGAGAATGCTAGCAATTGGTTAAACCCGTGATGGGCAAACAATGGCTCACGGGCCAGATGCGGCCCCCTGAAACTTTCTATCCAGCCCCAGTGACATTATTCCTAATCTGACGAATACGATGAGTAGGATACAATCCAATAAAACTTCGAAAGGGTTGCCTTAGAAACAGACTGACAGAGGAACATTTCCTTTCCTTTGGCCCCTCTTTAAAAAGTTTGCCCATCACTGAGTTAAACCATGAGGCTAAAAAAAGAAATGGGCACCACAGTTTGCTGCTTGCCAGTTGCCCTGCAGCTGTTGGTTGGCGTGAGCTCTGCTGATCAGAGCCCCCACCTTGCTGTGAAGATGCCATGCCACTCTCAAAGAGGTTGGCACCAGGGGTCACCAGGAGGTGGTCACTGGAGAGAGACCAGGAAGCACAGCTGATAAGAAGAGTGCCGCCAAAGGTAAGAGTGTTTTCTTGGCTATCAGTCTGAAGTGTGCAGCTCTGCTGGGCCTGAGCAAAGCTTCGCCAAAATATTCGAGCTTTAGGGATTGCCAGGCCTTCAGTGGGAACACTGTATGAGAATTAATGATGTACAATGAATTGATGAATTGATGAAGAATTGATGAAGGGCTTCTGACACTGCACTGGACTCTACCTTTCTCTACTGGTACTTGTGAATTTGGGAGTATAATGCAAAGCCCTGATGTTTTGATGTGGGCACCCCCCCCCCCCCGCCAATGATGCTGATAGCAAGTCCACTGTGACTTGGTTAATGGCCACATAATCCATTCTCCTGAAGTCAACTCAGTGGTGGTTGGCCAAGCTCCAAATTTGGTCTTTTCCCCCAAACTCTGCATTGTAGTTGAAATTAGCAGAGTTTGGGCTGCACTAACAGAGTCTTTGGAGGGCCAAAGATGCCTTCAGGCCCCGGTGAGGCATCACCGGAACACAGCAGTCCAGAGCAGTCCGGAACCCTTAATGATATGTTGTTAATGCTTTTATGCGAAACGTATCATGGTTTACGTGGTAGTTTTCTTTTCTCTCAATGTGGAATTGAACTCAAAGTGGTTTTCTATGCTCTGAAATGTTGCTGAGTTTGTTTCAATAATGGCGATCCTGAGGGAAGTAGAAGTCATGTAACAGAATTTCACTTGACAGCCAAGTTGTCTGGAACCTATCTACTCTAGCCAGAGATATGTATGCCTAGACTGGCCAGAGGGTGAGGTGTTAACTGCTCCTGATCTTTTGTTAGATTTGATTCAGTTCTCCATTTCTAAGCAGGCACTAAATCCTTGACAGCAGCCTTTCAGCTTTTATTTCTTGTATTCTAGCTCATATTTCTTGTGTTCTTGACTTAGGGGAAAAAGTTGTGAGACAGGTGCAAGAATATAAATTCATCCTTATTTTACAGATTAAGAAATCGAGGCTTAGGGAGGTTGTGTCTTGCCTAGGGTCAGATGTCTACTAAGTGATGGAATTGGAATTCAAATCCACATCTTACATCTACATCTAGTGTTTTTTTCTATCATATCTTTTCCCCCCCTCTCTTTCCCTTCTCCCCCTTAAAACCTGGGGAGGCCATGATTGATATAGGGAAAGCATTCCAGGTTTTTCCCCCAAAACCCAAGGCTATCTGTTCTCAGATCTAACAGGCCTGGTTCTAAAGGCAACCTGAGTTCAGTGTCCTGATCTTTAGGGGTCCTCCCTAAATAGAGTTGGCAAGCTTTTTGACTAGTGCTGTGCCTTTCATGTAGTGCATAGCATCTCCTGGATCATGCTTGGTTCATTCTAAATTTGAACTCTGCATTGGGAATGACCTTTCCAGGCCCCTTCTAGCTTAGAGATTTTGTGAATGTCAATGGGGCCAAAGTTGTCTCCAAAGAAAATGCCCAATGCTTTCCCTGTTGCTGTGGAACAAAAGGGATCATTTTAGTCAGGAGCAGAGGGGATCATCCTTCTTATCCAGGCAGCTCAAGGGCACCTGAACTAATGGAGCCAAAAATGGCTGCTAAGGGCATATCTTTCAGTTGGGCATGACCACCACTTAGCTGACCTGATTTCCTTTTTACTTTGGTTAACAGAAGCAGGAATCGCTTTGTCAAGGGACACCCCATCCCCTGGGCACCTACTATATGTAGAGCCCATGATAGGTACTGGGGAACAGAGACAAAACTGGAAACAGCCCTTACCTTCAAGGAGTTTGCATTCTACTGGAGGGGAAGGACTCAGTGTGTTGTGGAAGTGGAGGAGTAAGAGGTGTTCCAGGCACTAAAAGGAAGCCAACCCAGGATTGAAAATTTGCCAAAGATAGGTTGCCTCTAGATAAGAGAGAATTGCCTTTTTCATGGTCCCATTTAGACAGCATCCTCGTTAATCAGGTCCCCAGGGATGGAAGAAGAGCTATGGCAGCTGTAGTAGCAGTGTACAAACAAAAAATACAAAAAATAAACAAAAAAAACATAAACAAATAAGTCCAACTTAACTTGGACTAGTCCTGCTGCTCAAAGGGTTTCCATCTTTCCCTTTAATAGTAGGCTGATTTTGGATTTTATTCTTCTTGTTCTGATGGGGAAAACACATATTTCAGCCCCCAAGTCATTAACTTCTGATGCTGTGGTGGGAGCCAGGCATTTGATTGAGGAGAGTAATCATTTCTTTTATGCACCTTCATTCCTCTGCATGTTGAATAGTTCTGCTTCTGAGGTGCCAGAGGGAAGAGGGAACTTATAAAAACAAGTTGGTGACTAAGTGGCAAAGGCCACGTCCTGTGCTCAGGACACAGATCTCAGGTCAGCCCTATCTCTCATTGCTGCTCTTGGGTCATTAAATGAGAGGCCACTTGAACAGAGCATATCCTCTCCACTGGGGATTCCCATCCTTTCTGGAATGCTTTCAGTTCACAGTGACTCATTTGCAGCCATGAAATTGTGAGGGTTGGGTGCCGAGGGTGCAAACCTAGCTTTGGAGAAGATACTTCAGGGCCAATGTTACTGCTCATTTCATTAAGAGGCGAGAAATAGTTAGGCCAGTTGTGTCAGCCTTCTGCAGCGTCCCAACACCATCCTCGGAATGGGAAAACACATCTTTTCAAGGAGCATTTCCTTGTTTTCCAACCTGAGGAGAATTCGTGTTTGATTCCCCGAGTGGTTATTGAGTAGACTTGCTCTTTGCTGTCAATGATACAGAGATAAATAGTGCAAGGCCTCGACACTCTCAGAGCTTATAGTCCTTGAGTGGAATAAAAATCCCCCAGGAGCTATGATATACAACCTCTCTGGGGCTGTTTCCTCATCTGGAAAACAAGAGAGTTTAAAAACTAGGTTAAGAGTGTGTGCAGATGGCCCAAAGCAGCCTCTCTTAGCAGACAGACCCTTGCAGATTGGAGCACCTTACTCTGTCAAGGAGGCCGACCCCGCTAGCGGGATCACGGCTCCGACCCACTGAGCCAGACCTTTCTTTGTAGCCTGAGCCCAAGGTTCAGTCTCACCCCTGTCCAAATCATCCCAAATGCCCAGTTTCTGGAGTCCAGATGAATGAGGCCTCGCTGTATCACTCTCTGATCAAAATCAGGTGCTGGCGAATTCTGGCACGATTCTCTTAGCATCAATTATGCCATGAAAGGAACGCTGCTGTTTCAAGAGGCAGCAGTTCCGAGGATGTTGAGAAAAGGTTAATTCCAGGAGAGGTTAAGCCAGTAAAAGGGCTCTGCTCCTCGTCAGTGGGAGACATTATCGAATACGTGTTTTAAGTGGAAATAGAAATCGAGATTCCCCAAAAGCCGTCTTAAGAGAAAAGTTCAATTTTTTTTTAAAAAAAGGCACCAAACTCCCCAAACTGAGAGGGAAGTCAACAGGGTTTATGCATCTTTGATATTCTCACATTGAAAGACTCATCAGATTGTCAGTAATAACACACCTGTGGACAGAGGGCATTATGGGAGCACTTTCAAACCTAAGGCTAGATATGTTGTGTACTTTGTCAGAAGGAGGAAAGAAAGAAAGAAAGAAAATGAAATCTTTTTTAAAATTCAGTGAAGTAAGAAAAGGAGAGCTGTAGCCCAGCTCATTTAGACCTCCCCTGCCCCGTTCCCCAAAATGGAGCTTGACTTCTACCTTCTAAAGCACAGCCAAGGCAGTGAATCAATCCCACTGGCCCAATCCAATTGCCCTTTGGAATAACACCTACAGACTTGGGGTACCAGGGTTGGGGGGAGGAGGAGGAGGAACTATTGTGAGGGACACCAGCAGTCAGAGCCTTGGAGGGTGGTGTTCTGGTGGCATTATAAGAAAAGTCCAGGGGAGGGACTGATCTAAGCCTGCACCCTGAACGCTATTACAGCATGGCAGAGAGCAAGGCTGGAACCCTAGACTTTCTGACAGTATCACCATAGCACTGTAAAAGGCAGTAAGGAGCGGGAGCATTTTTTTCAGTTTATTCGGGAAAGAAATCAGTGTTTACTTGAGTCTCAGCTTGCTCCTTAAAGCTCCTGCCAATTAAAGAATTTCCCTGCTTAATCCTGGCCCCAAACTGTGACAAAATCATTGTCTTTTCTAAGGGGAGCTACTTACATGTCTAATTCCCTGGAGCCACTAACAGCTCTAGCCATGAAGATTCCTGATGATAATCTGCAAAAAACGCAAACAGGTTCTTTTAACCCCTTCTTGTGTTGGGAAGAGGATTGCTGCCTCTTGGGAGGGGCTTGAGAATATTCTTGGCTCCATGAAAGGGGACGACTCCCTCAAGAATCTCTGTGGTTCTCATTGGAAATGCCCATTTGTATTAGAATGGCTTTGCATTGGTAGTCTGCCGACACGCCCAGCCTGGGTAGGGTCATTCGCTGGGCCCATGAGGCTAAAGAATATCCCTTTTCTGTCTTGTCTCACGTGGCTAGAGCTGTAGCTTCAGTAACGAGTGGCATTTCGTTGACATCATTGGGCCGCTCCAACGCTCCAAAATCCTTTTAGCGTCTAAAGTATCTCTCGTGTCCATTCCCTTGTTTGTCACCACTTGCCACAGCAAAGCAGAAGGGCTGTTACCAGCATTGTAGACATAGAGGAACTGAGGCCCAGGCAGAAGTGACTTGCTTAAGGTCATATGACTGATCAGTGCCCCAGGCAGGGCTAGTTCCAGGTCTTCAGATTCATGGACCTCCATAGGCTGGCACCTCATTACCAAACTATCACCTTCTTGCATTACTTCCAGAGGAGGGTAATAAATCTAGTGCATTCACATAAATGAACAGCACTAATGGTAGCTGCAAACGGCCTACCTCTGGAAGAGTAATAGAGGAATATTTTGTCCCTGGAACACAGTTTTGCCTTTCAGGGACATGACAGTTTTGAGGCAGACTGAATGATGGAGCTCCACAGACTTGAAATATGGTGAGGACGCAGTCAAGTAGGAGACCCAGAAGCTAAGGCATGGCTCGATGTACAGGCGCCTCCCCCATGAACTTCCCTTGAAATTGAATTGGCATCTATGGACATCATGGGTGGGAGAATATTAACTAGCAAAGGGCCAGGGCTCGAGAGCACTCCATTAAGACCTCTTTCTTCCTGGGCAGCAAACCATTAATGGCTACTATCTATCGGCCACTTGACCATTTCCAACTGTTTGTGCCTTGTGGTTTCTACAGTGGAAAAAATTCCATATTGGTGAAACCTTTGGAGGAAAAAATAGGTATAAAAGGTAACAACCTTTTCGTTTAAGTGTTAAAGCACAAGCCTGTCAAGTGGATATTTATCTAGAGGGAAAGATGGACAACGAACAGGCCCAGAGTGGTCGGTTCCTCCTTTTCTTGCGCTTATTGATAACAACATGGATGAAAGAGCTGTGTTTTGGTCCTTTTGCCCCCACTGAGGAGATCCAGCATGGGTTTGACCCACACTTTAGGAACTGGTGCCCTAAGTGAAATGGATCCAGTGTTGGGGAGAAGGGGCAGGAAGTAGGCTGGTGGTAATGCGTAGCAGGCAGGGCTTGTATGTGCATGTGTTGTTTTGTCTCCAGAATCACTAAGTGTAGGCTGGCAACCACCAAGCCAAATGATCAGTGAGGGAAAACCTGCCAGCTAAAGTATGTTTCCAGTCAGCCTTAACTTATGTTTGGAGCCTGTTGGAGCCTTAGCATATTTTTCAAATTCATTGATCTGTAATTGCTTCCAGCTGTTCATTAATATAGACGTTCAAAAGCAATTCAGTGTCTCGCAAATGTAAAATTACCAGAATCCCATTGTAAATGATAGCAGTACTGGGAAGTCATTCTTACCAAAGTTTCCCAGTAGGTCCATAACACTCACTCTCCCATGCAAGTGCCTACTAACTGGCATCTAGAGGAATGACAAGGAAACTGGCAAAGACCCAGCCAGATTAGGGGCTTGAGTGTCAAGACGCTTTGGGAACTTATGGAAGGAGCCCATTTGGTGTTGCCATCAGTGGACAGGAGGGCGAGTTCCTTGTCAGTGGGCATTGTATATCCTGTGCCTTAGCAAAGGGATCAGAGAGCTAGCCACACGTTGACTCTCCAGCCTCTGTGTCTTTGCCATTGCCCTCTGAGTTCTCGGCTTAGAAAGCTGGATGTATTGCTTCTAGGAAAGTGGGCAGGATCATGCTGGTAGCCATAGCCAGACAGTTTTCCTTGTAGACCACCTGAGACTTTCTACAAGTTATGTGTTCCCCAAGAGCAGAAGGTGAAGAAAAGACCAATCAGTGAGGAGCATCAGCGAGTTGAGGGTCACATGTAAGAGTTTTAATCCATCGGATGATGATTGTCAGAATACTGAAATTCGAGCTAAAATTTCCCTTCAAATATAAAGCCAAGCTGATGTCAGGCATGCCTGTTTCCTCAGAAAGAGAGAGGCTGCTACTGCTGCATATTCAGCCAGAGCCTTAACCAGAACCAGGCTGATGAGGTGTTGTCCAAGGGCACTGGAACGAGAATGGGAGAGCACAACAAACTGAAATGATTTTAAAAGCCTGACGATTTGAAGAATCTTTAGATTTCCGTTTTGGTAGGATTCTCCCTCTTTCCTCAGCATAGAAACAAATGAGCAGGAACAGCTAGTGAGTATAGGAAAGATGTGATGTTCTGGGGGTACTGAATGCTCAGAAGGCAAGCTCTTCCTAAGGAAATGAGCATGGTGCAGAAAGGGACAGGGGGCGGTGGGGAGGTTTCAGAGGACAGACTGACTACGACGGAACTTAGCTGGGAGTTAGCTCCAACTGGTACTATCCTTCCCCAACTCCAGGACACTGTCCATTTACTATAATACTTCCCGTGTCTTAAGAGATACAAGCACACAGATTTGAGGTCGAGAAGGAGCTTGGAGGGTTATTGAGTTTAGTATAACCCCCCTTCATATTACCTATGGGGAAACTGAGGCCCACAAAGTTAGGGAATTTGGCTAAGATCACCCCAAGACTTGGGCTCGAATGTGCAGTATTCTCTCTCCACTGCCTCACGCTGTCCCTTGGGTGCAGCTGCCCTTATTTAACTCAATAAAAGCAGTTGTATTGTTCTTATTGAGACTGACAGGCCCATCATATCCTGTCAGGGTAATCAGGCTGGGTTTGAAACAGCCTTGGCCGAGTTTGGATTCTGTCCAGGCAGGAGCATGTCAGCCTTTGACTTGAGTTTCTAGGTGAAAGCTATGAGTGATCAAAGTTGCTCTGCTCATCTAAGATTCTCCAGCACAGCCCCAGTAGAGTTGGGTTTGTTGCTGTTAGGAGCCAAGAGTGACGCTGTCAGAAAGGTTTGATTTCTGCCTGCCCATGCATTGGATAAAAAGCAGGGAAGCATATCATTTTCGAGGCAAAGGGAGGAGAATTTGCCATTTATTATGATAAACAAATGACTCCACATGAACTCCCCAGGAAAGCCAGTTTTCATTTAGAAAGACAATCTACAATTTGACTAAAAGTGCAGGTGATTGGAGAAACTGAGGCAAAGTTGATCAAAGGAGCACTGTAACAGGAGGTCCTAGGTTCAAACCCGGCCTCAGCCACTTCCCAGCTGTGTGACCCTGGGCAAGTCACTTGACCCCCCATTGCCCACCCTTACCACTCTTCCACCTATGAGACAATACACCGAAGTACAAGGGTTTAAAAAAAAAGGAGCACTATAGCTCAGCAGCAGTGGCTCAGGCACCTGAAGAGGCCAATCTAACCTTTCTCTTCTACAGTGCTCCAGAAAAGTGAAGGGACTTAGGAGCACAGGATAGCAGAGTTGGAAGAGACCTGAGGGATAATCGAGTCCAAAATCCTTATTTTACAGATAGGGAAACTGTAAGGACAAGAAACAGGACAAGTACGTCACCCAAAGTTGCCCAGCCATTTAGCAGCAGAACCTGACTCCCAGCTCAGTGTTATGTGTACTCTGCCAGACTGCATGTGCCCCAGATGCCCTTTGTTGATCTGGAAGTGATCACATATATGCCCATCAGCCAGATCTTTGTGAATTAGATAGTGCTATGAGTCCTGTTATATATACCCTTAAAAGCCCATTTGAAATACTAGAAAAGCTACATGCTAATAGGGCGACAAACTGAAATTCATCTTATATGTGAGCCTTTTCCATCTGTGAAAATAGCCAGCCTTAGAGAGTGGTCTGAAGCTCAGAGAGATTACATGGCTTTCCCATGCTCCCAAAGCTAGTAAGTATCAGAGGTGGGAGTTAACCGCAGGGCTCCCTGATCCCAAGCCCAACCCTCTGATAGGATGGTGAAACCTGCTTTAATTGGAATAAAAGATCTTCTGTTTGAGCCTGGCTTCATAGGCCAAGCCTGTTGCCACGCTTCTCTCAGTGGCAGAAATGAATTGACCTTCTTTAGAGGACATCAATGTAACCTCTATATCAGGGTTCCCAAACTTTTTTGGCCTCCCACCTTTCCAGAAAAAAAAATCTTCCTTAGCCCCCTGGAAATTATTTTTTTTTAATTTTAATAGCAATTAATAGGAAAGATCAATGCCCCTGTGGCCATCACAGCCTCTCTGGATTGCTGCAGCACCCACCAGGGGGTGGTAGTGCCCACTTTGAGAATCACTGCTCTAGATTAAAATACAGATGTAAAAGATTGGAGATTCTGTGTAGGGGATGAGCCAAGGAAGCTGGCTAGGGCCCTGAATTAGAATCACAGCAGCCCAGAAAGGGGGTGCCAGACCCAACTTCTCAGCTATAGACAACCCAAAGAAGGAAGAAGGGAAAAGAAAAGAGAGCTCATATCACTGAAGAGGAAATAAAAGAATATTGTTGAAGAGAAATCTTAGGGGGAAAGTTAGCTTGAGAAGCAGTCATTCTCTCACCCATTTTCTCGGTTCATCTCTCCCTCTGTGATTTCTCGGTGGGCAAGTATCTGATTTTGAAAAGCCATCCAGTCAGCATCTAGTTCCCCCCAAAACACACACACACACCCCACCACCACCACCACCACCACCACCACTGGGGAGAGTCATGTTTAACATCTCATCTACTACTGTAAGCATCTCTGAACCAGAATCTTTTGAATTACATTGGATTTCATGATGTCCCTCCTCCATTTGTGCATTGGAGTTCATCTTTCATTCATCCAACATTCAAGGGGCCTGTTTTATTCCGCAAATCTGTAATAAGGGCCTAGCTTGTAGAAGGCAGCACGTTCCTCCTGCAACCTCAGGAATCCCAATCTAAAGGAAATAGCTGCTCAGTGGGGAATATCTGCCTTTCTAGATTCTTTCCCACCTCCTTCCTCTTTTGATCACTTTCAGTTTGGTGCAGGGATGCCCTCAGAACTGTATTTCTAAAGGGAAGACAACCAAAGAAATGGTTATGGGTGTGAGCATTTGCATTTAATTAGGATGAACATGATGATGATGATGATGATGATGATGATGATGATGAAAATGAAACCTGAATGGAGTCCTCTAGGCTGCCATTGGTGGAAATAATTCTGATGGGGTAGAAATATGCTTTTGCCATAGAAATTGAGAAATGGAGAATTAGGGATGGGGCAAATCTGGAGTGTGTGAGAACTAGTTATATGAAATAGGATTGGGAGAGGATGTTGGAAACCAGATTCTAAAGGGCCTTCGAGGGCAGATTGAGGCATCTCTATGTTAGCCTAGGTATTTGGGACCGTGCTTGATTCGTTTAAGGTACTCATTTGGAAATCAGAGTAGGATTTACTGTGGCAAGGAGGAGACAAAGTGAAGAGGGAGTTGGCTGGTAAGGGAAAACAGAGCATGGCCTTGAAGAGAAGGGGCCGTGCAACAAAGGGCAGCCAGCATTTGAAAAGAGAATCTCCTTGCAGTAGGGTTGAGGAGGCTCCAGTGCTTACACTGGGACAGCCATTTGTCTTTAGAGACTTGTGCCCTTTAATCAAAGGATTTATCACAGACAGACAATTGTGGTGACCCAGAAAGCTCATCTGTTATCCGCCACTGGTGATGGAAGGGCCAGGATTTCCGAGGCCAGACACCCAACCCCAACTCGTTATCCATCATGGGCCATGAGGTCTGGGTAGGAAGGATCACTGACAAAATGCCAGCCAGCTAGTTTGTCACATGCCCATGAAGAGTAGATGAAGAAAAAGTCCAGGCTGACAGAGTTGAAAAGTATTTTGCTCTCTTCACATTACAATCATGGCTGGAGTTTTGTGTCACTTCTGCCAGAAAGATAATGACAAATACTTGGTGCAGAGTGGGGCAGGGTTCTCCAGTCTCCCACTGATGTGCTAATGAACTGGGAAGAGAAACCAAATGCAGACAAAGGAGCCCAGCAAGTCACCAAGGAGGTGTCAGGGGTTTAAGAGGAAAACAGAAATGATTTGGCACTTGATTCATTAGGAAAATGGGAAAATGTTTCCACTTGAAACCGACAATAAATGTGAGTTGACCAAAAACAAGATGACTGCTAGAAGGATAAAGAATGAGACTTTCCTTTAATCCAACTGGCGATAGGGTGCCTCACCAATGGCAAAGCTTGACAAGTCAGTCAGTCTAGAAGATTCCTTACCATTCCTTAATGATTTTCAGAGAACCAGAGGCCTTTAGTTTGGAGAGGACTTGGAAGGTCACTTTCTTTCCCGGCTCCCCTATTTCCTCCTCTTTAAAGTGAGAGGATTGGTCTAGAATGGATTCTGTCTACAGACCCTTTCAGCTCTGGTTCTAGGAATTCTACCTGATGTCCTAGGAGGCCTGGCTTCAAATGCTTACCCCAGCTTGCAACCTTGGACAAATCATAAGGCCTCTGGCTTTTAGTTTCTTCCTCTGTACAACGATGGCCTCTAAGATTCCTTCCAGATGTAAATCTCAGATCCTTTGATTCTTCCCTTCTCAGCTCCAAATGTGAGAAGCTCATAGGCCCTTCCCTCCTCTGACAGGAGGGAAGCTTTAGTGATATTTGGGGGGTTTTGCAGGGGGTAGAAGATTGGGAGAAGGTTGCTGTCAGGCGGTAGCTGTCCACTCTGCTCTAAAACAAACACCAGCTGTCTAGTTGTAATTTGAAGTTAGCAGACAGCAGCCAATTTGGCTACCCCCCAACTTTTGTCACAAACTATGTGCAACTTTGACAAATTGCCTGCCTGGGAGAACATCAGAAACTTGCTGGCAAAGAGTTTGGATCTCTTACCACCAAACATGATAACCACGAGGGTTTTTTCCAAATGTTTGAACACTGATTTTGCTTGTGTTGGCAGATCTGTGTAAAAAAAGAGAAACTCAAAATACTAGAAAGTGAGTTAGCAATTTGCAAAATGCCTTCAATAAAGTCTGTGGAAAGAACATAGACCTTGAGCACTAGTGAAAGGGCCCAAGTGACCATAAATCTAACTGTCAAAAACAATTTGCCTCAACCACTACTATTAAAATGATCTTGGGGCCACACACGTACGATGTGTGATATCCTGAAGGCAGGGAGGATTATTCCAACATGGTTTCCACTGTTCCGATCAGACTGCCACTAGGATATCTTGTCCCATTTTAAGAGGGTTACTGGGTGTGTCTGGAGGAAAGCAAACAGAATGGTAGGCATTTAACAAGCAAGCCCACCTGAGGAGTAATTCACAGAACTGGGCATGGTCAGCCTAGTGGTCACTTGAGAAGGATGTCATTAACAGTTTCAGTGAGTTCTGACTTGTGTGCCCATTCCTGTAGAAGGCAGGATGCACAGTTTGGAGCAGTGGAAGACTCACTGGAATAAGTATATAGTCAATCAAGGTGACTTCTTTGAAGGGTACAACCCTATATGGATATGTATGTTCGGGTCTGTTAAATAAATCTACACAAAACAGACCAAAAATATTCACTATAGTTCATAAAGTCAGAAATACAGAAGCAGAACTCAATTCAGATTTTATAATCAAACCACTCCCAGCTGGAGAGGAGAGAAGGAGAGAGAGAGAGAGAGAGAGAGAGAGAGAGAGTAGGAAAAGGAGACACAGAGACAAAGAGGGAGGAGAGATGGAGAGAGAGAGAAACAGAGAGAGGGAGAGGGAGAGGAAGAGAGAGAGAGAGAGAGAGAGAGAGAGAGAGAGAGAGAGAGAGAGAGAGAGAGAGAGAGAGAGAGAGAGA